>NW_005054384.1:2251946-2300105 GCF_000277835.1 Geospiza fortis
ACCTTCTGCTTCACAGAGCTTAGACCCTGCTCCTGAAGTCTGTGTGACTGACTTGTAAAATGCCCTGTGAAATTACCTGAGTTAAATCTCTGTGAAGGACTATACTCCCTTAAATCTCTTATCTCTCATTTTGTTGCTACTGATGTTTACAAACAAGAGTATCTGAAAGAACAGAAAATTTTGCATGACTTTGTGATAGTAGAAAGAAACTGTATTTTTATATCAAACAAACATGTTTGTGTTCACATTCACAGGCTTTTTCAAAGAGTATTTGATGCCACACAAAAACCAATCCCCAAAACATGAAGTATGAAACTAATTGATTTGGTATCACATTTATTTCAAGAGTAAAGTTAATAAGAACAGACTTTCTTTTTCTTCAGTGTAGATACAATGCTTGTCCTAGCAGAATCCTCACTGCTCTTTCAATGACATCAATGTAAATTAAAAAAGTAAATTCTGTTGATAGGATGGCAACATCTGTCAATGAAAGCCCAAGTGAAAAGTATGAGTGTGATACAAAAACCTGGTGAGAGATGGTTCTGACTTGGAAGGGCTTAGAATTTAAATAAACAAAGTAGAGCAGGTGGAGAAAGAGGAGACACACAGACGTGTAAAACACCCTGCCTAGTGTCACAAACAAAATCAGTGGCTGAAATAGATCCCATGTCACTGATGCCTCCCCAGTGGTGCTTGTGTAAATGCTAACTGATTTTTTTCTTGCAGTGTATGTGCATACATAAAAAAATTTAAGTGCTTTCTAATGATTTAAATCATATTTTTAAGTGAGAAAAATTTACTGCACTGAAATATTATTATTATTATTATTATTATTATTGTTATTATTATTATTATTATTATTATTATTAGCTACAGGAATTGTGTCCAGATTTGATTCAAACAAAAATCAGTGGTGGAAATGTGTGCTCAGCTGTCTCTCTAAAAGGCTGACCTGAGTTTCAGACTCCAGGTGAGTGCAGTGGTCACCAAAGCAAGCATCTCTTTAGCCATTAATAACAGAAACATCTACATGAGGACAGAAATAACAAGTGTATTTCCCTAGCCACTGCTGTTTTGGAAAGTGATTTCTGTACCTGTTAATTTATTCCAACAGATAGGGGAAACTTATTTTATAATATAAGCATATAATATTATATTATGTTTATGTTATGTCATATTATGGTATATTATGTTATGTTATATAATACTGTAATAATAGAATATTATATAATAATATAACATATTATTATATTACAACAGAATAGAGTAATAGAATATAATAGACTGTTGTAGATAATAATAGAATATATTTGTATTCTATTATATTGTATTATATTATATTGTTATAATAGAATATTATATAATATATTTATATTTTATTATTATTTAATTTATAATAGGATATATTATAATTATTTATAATAGAATATATTTATCTGCTATTATTCTATTATATATACTATTATATTATATTTTAACATAACCACTTAACCACTTGTATATTAAGTGGTTCCACTTGATTGGTATTTCATCGCACACATCATCTGACATGGTTTAGACTCTGATTTAGTGTCCTTTTTTGTGCTATCTGTTGCTTGGAACAGCACACATTTCCCATCTGTGCTGTACACTGTGAAGATAAGGAGCCATGAAGTTTTTGGAGGACATGTGAGAAATGCTCTCTTTACAGGGTTTATCTCCAGGAGAAGTGCAGCTTTGTTTCAGCACCATCACTTCCCCAGCACCAGACTGGAGGAGGGAATCTTGGCTGCTCTTGGTGAGTGCTCATTCAGAAAGGGCTCAGCTCCCTCAGAGCAGTGCTGAGCTGCTCCAGTGACATCGATTGTGTGCTTGGAACCAGGGCTCCAGGCTGCCCTAGGATTAGGTGCAAAATCAACAAGTTTTAGTGAAAAGGAAAAGCTGCTGAATCCAGCAGCTGTGAAGTACTCTAATCTGCAGCATATCAATTTAACAAAGACTTAAATGACAACAAAGTAGGGGAGAAATCAGGGAAACTTTCAGAGCTCCATGTTTCCATACTCCCATATGCTGGATATGAAATCCAATACAGTAAATTACAATTTCTGATTTTGTCAATTTAATCTACCAATAATCTACACGTTTGAATACCATTATCAATCATAACATTTGATCTACAGATTACTATTAGATGGTCATAATTTGCCAGCTATTTTCCTTCACGCTATTGGCAGCTAAATACAAAACACTATATTTGATGTTCTGATATTCTCTATTTTCATTTCTCATTTCAGATGTAGCCTTTTGCTAATACTGCTCTCTGTGTAGAAAATACGCACATGCCTTCATTCTATTTTGAAACAATCCTTTCTGTTCAATTATAATATAGTGACCCCAAAAATTACCTAATGTTGAGGAAGAATGCAAAATGAACACAGATTTAAATTTCTTATTTCTGTAAAATCTTGTCTTGGCGCTTTATTTTAAGATCTGTCCAGCCAACAGCTTGTCTGTTTTATTTTATTTTATTTTTTTTTACCCTTCTCTAATTGCTCCTATGTTCCAATTCAGCAAATGACTGTATTTATAGTTAGGTTTAATCAGCAGGATTCCCTTCATTCTTAGCTTTAAACACATGTAAGGATTTCCTGGAAGAAGGATTTTAAATATTGTCTTATAGCTGCATTTTCAAGTATTTTACTTCCTCCTAAGGATTGGAAGGAAACATAATTTAGTGCTTTCTTCATATTCTGAAAATTTTCACCTGGGATTTGTATAAAAAAAGCATGTCTCATACTGCTTCCTCTAATATTGACCTGATATACTCTTAGGTACTTCTATTTTCATTAAATTCAGGAAAAATAATAGTTCCTAAACAAACTTTGTAATTCTGCTACTGTAAATATACAAGCAAACATGGTTCTATAATAATATTTGCTTTTAAAGTGTGAAACTGGAAGCTTAAGTGATTGTAAGTGCAAGATTTGATTGATATATTAATGGAAATAGTTAATTTATATCCTTTTGAATAGCACAGATCTCTCAGTAAAAGATATGAGGCACATACACAAGTTGACAAAAATGCTGTGCTGTGCCCCCCAAACTGGGGTCACTCTTTATGCCTGAAAATTATGATTTATGATCATTTTTATGATTGAAAATGTCCTTTATGGGATAATTTCTGTGCTCACTAACACCAAACACCACATTTTGCATTATTTTGTCCCAGGGTAGAATTTCCCCCCAAATTTCCTTTCTGACACCCCTTGCAGTGTTTGTGCCCACAGCAGCTGCAGGCTGGACCTCTTGACTTGCAGAAGTTAGAGATGGAAGAGATCTATTATGTCCTTTACTCCATTCCTCTGCTCATGTGAAATTGTTCTGTGCAATCTTTTTTGGGGAGATACTGTGCAGTATAATCCTGCCTAGGCAGGGGAATGGACAGATGACCTAGCAGGTCCTTCCCATCTGAAATATCTCTCCTGTTGTGACTAACTTCACTGTCCTCCTTATCTCCCACTTACAAAATGCAGGGACCAGGCACCTCCATGGGAGCTGCTCATGCCACAGGCTCCTGCTGCTGCAGTTTTCACTCTCTCTGTCAAGCTCCCTTCCATGCTGCCATGCATGAATTTCTTTTTCCACAATGTGTTGGAGCTCCTGTCTGTTGTGGGTGCATGGTGAAGTGTGACTTTTATTGCTGGGCCCATATATTTTTCAATTTTTTTTTGCCATTTCTCTCTGGAAAGGCTTCCTTTTTGCTTCTGCTATCATCCACTGTAAGAGCTGAAGCAAAGCAATGATAACTTTCATTCTGAAACACACAGATAACATCAATGAAAGGATGTTAAGTCATCTACATAATTAAATAGCAATTGGCCTTAGCCATTACTCATTATAGTGTAGCTTTTTGTCATTCTGTTTGATGCTAAAGGATGTTCAGCTGCTTGTAATTGATAGAGAGGTTTAATCTGCAGTGGTTTCACTGTAATGAGCCAAGCATGAAGCTATTTTTTATGTTAAAAAGGCTAAAAGACCCTTGTTTGGGAGTAGGCATGGGGACAATGCTTGGGGTTCCTCAAATTTTCCAAGTATAAAAAAAGCAGCTTTTCTTCTCTATTGGTTGATTTTCATAAAGTTTTAGTTGAGCAAAGATTGCTTTTGCTTCACATGTGAAAATGCAGACCTATTCACAGCAGTTGAATCACACTCAAGCTATCAGAATAATATGTTTCTAATCTAGGGACTCAGAATAGCAGAGGGCTAGAAAGAGGCACTGAGAATTTTGCCAGAAATTAATCAGGAAAGAGCTTTCCTTGGTCTCTAAATGAGGCTTCTGCAATTTGTAAAACAAAATGGATGCATTTGAAGAGCAATAAGTGGATTATGTAGTGCAATTGGGTTTTGTGAAATTTTAAGCAAAATCCATAAATATCAGGTTTGAGGGAAAGTCAACAAGAGAGCTTTGAAGATGGCTCCTTTTTTATTATTATTTTATAATAATATCTCTAACATATTAATGACCATGACTGGAAATAGCATTATAATTCACATTATGTTAGTTATATCAGCAGAAGGAGAAATATGCAGGGAACTACACTGTTCTGATCTGCTACAGAACTACAGGGTTCTGATCTGCTGTCTTTGAGCAAACATTTGCAGTGCTTTAAGTGGCACTCAGCTGTTTGTCACAGCTCTGATACTGATAGTTTTTGCCTCTGTGGCAGGAGCAGCAGAAATAGGTGATGTTTACTTACACCTCGGATGCTCCACTGGCTAGAATGTGAGTGTGAATCCACCTTTATCTGTGCAATAATCTAATACTCTGAGTTGCTGCAGCTCAGGCAGAGGCAAAGCTTTTGTTTTGCCAGCTCCAGAAAGGTGGCAGAGCAGTAGAAATGACAGCTGGAGCATAACTAGCAAGAGATAGTCAATGAGCCCTAAACCAGATGAAAGACAGAAGAACCTTTAGGCCAGTGCTAATGATCATCAGCTATCCAGGAGGCAGAATATCAATAAAAACTTAAAAGCACTCCTTTTTCTCCTTTACAAATTAACCCTGCACCAATGGGGAAGAATTCCTCTGAGATAAATGTGTCAAGATATTGGGAGGCTTGAAAAGTACAGGAAATACCAGAAGCAGAGCAAAACCCGAGAGGAGAACAAGAAGCCAAACTACAAATCAAAGCAAAGGCAAAACCACAAACAAAACCCCCCAAACAGACAAATAAATAAATAAACAAAAAACCTCCAGGCTTCCTCATCCTGAGCAGTGAGGTTGGTCGGGAAAACATTTCTTAGAAACTAATATTTAGCTAAAATTATAGATTATTTTAGTTTGGAGAGAGCTCTGAAGGCTCTCTGGTCTGCGTCACTGCTCTGAGCATGTGTTAGCAGATCAGGTGGGTTAGGTGTGGCTGGATCTTGAGCACAGGTGACAGAAACTCCCTGACAACCTGCAGCAATCTGACTTCTCTTATTGCCAGGCAGTTCTGGAGGCAAAATTGAGAAGAGAAAAGCAATCAAGAAAATGAGACTCGAAATTCTATGCAAGACCCGTGCTTTGCTCCTTATGAAGAGGCAACATGGGGGAAATCATATTTTTTGTGCATTTGAAAAGACTTTTAGCATCAGTGGATTTAAATGAAGTGTAGGGGATGCATTCCTAAGGTTGATCACTGAAGTGACTTGACTCAAGCAAAAGGCTAGAGGGAAATTAATTTTGTGATTAATTTGTGGTTATTTTGTTTTCTGCATCAAATGAGTACAAATCTGTTTGTGATAGCTGAAAGTTTTGAACTGCCCTCCAAGAAATGATGAGTTAGACTTTTCATATTACTGGGAATTTGCCATACAAAGAGATTTTTAACAGTTCTAGACAGTTTGTCATAGACAAACACATGGCTGTAAAAGTAAGAAAGGAATGTATGGGTCCAGGGAAATATACAGTGAGATTTACAATTTTTCACTTTCTTTGGTTGTGGGGTTTTTCTTAGAGAAAACATTAAAATGGCAATAGTATTAAGAGGAAAGAACATTGCTTCTTCATCAGCACAAAAGAGAAAACATTATTGTTGTTTTATACATAACCTAAAGGCATGCTTTCATGGGATTTTCCTGCAGCTTTGATCCTAAGATAATCACAATCACTAGAAAAAAACAATACAATCATTGTCAAATAAACCTTAATTCCTTTTGATGTACCAGTCTAATTAGTGACTGATTTTCCATTCCCTAGGAAGTTTCTGATTTGAATATTTGATTTGATTTCAAATCAGTTTCATTTTATCTCATATCAGGATGAAAAATTTCAATTTAATTTTTTCTGCTAAACATGTGTTCTAACTCTTTCAAAACATTAGTTTTTCACTTCTCTACTATGTTGTTGAGTGATAAACTGATATATTTGAAACAAAATATCTCAGTAATATCCTACATAAGTTTTAAATTGAATTGATGTGCTCTAAGGAAACATGTTGAGATAACACAATCATCATGAAATAATGCACCCAATTAACTGTAAAGCTAAATTGAATTCTTGTCATGATAAAAGTGATCCCTGATCCTAAAAATCTTGTAAATCTCTGCTTCTAATCTGTAACAGCCTTCAGCACATGATTCTGTCAAATCACAGAAAACAGTAGCCAGCTTCTGGAATCATTCCTGCATAGTCTTGCTTTCGCCTTGCAAGATTTTATTTTTTATTAATGTGCACTTCCTTTTCTATGAATCAATAATGTAAATAAATATAATCTGCTGGAATGTGAATGAGTTTTACACCCCAGTTTTAGCAATTAATCTGGTACAGGTATGAAGGTATGTTCTGCAATTTGATCCATCACTGCTACTCCACTTTGGGCTAGGTGAACGTGCATCATGATTTTCCAGTAGCTTCTAATTTGTGATTTTAAAAATCAAATTGAAAGAACTCACAATATTTTGCAGTATTCCTTCAAAATTTCTCAGCCATTCTGTGATCATCTAATAAAAAGGACAAGAGTGGTGTCCCCTTTATCAGGTTGGTCAGTTCTTCCCTGGGAGAAAGCTTTTAATTCCTTTTTAAAGAAAAATGAAGGAGAATTTGGGGATCACAGTAGATAGATATGACATATTACATGACCAAGTCCATGCTCCTGACAATTCAAGTTAGTCCTACTAATCAGGTATTAAACTGTTATTATAAATGACTTTAGGAGATAATTTAGCCTGTGAAATTTCTTTTAGAAGGTCATAAAGAGCTTCTGGGGATTTAGTGGATCCAAGGACCTCACAAATCTCCTGCATTCTGCTGTTCTTCCCTCTCTTAGCTCTTGCACAAGGAGCTGCCTTGGGCTGCACCTCCATGCAGCAAGCCTGGGCTGCAGGAAGGCTCAGTCCCTGTGGTCCCCAAGGACACAGAACTTGGGCACCCATCCATGTGAATAAAACCTTGCAGCTAAGAAGTGATACCTTTTATTTTCCTTTTTAATATTTTCCCTGTATACTTTACACCTATATTTGTAGCCTGTTGTATTAGTGGCTAGTTTTTTGTTGTTTTGGTTTTTTGTTTCTTTTTTTTTTCAGGATAATTTTCCATGGCCTTTTCCTAGGCAGAAAGATACAACACATTGCAGAACTCTAAGCCCCAGAGGGTGTCAGGCCCCTGTTCCTATGTTGATTCTTCCCCTGGCTACCAAGGTAGGGAAAAACTCCTGGAGATTCATTTCATAGACATTTCATAATCATTTCACAGACAAAATACAGCTAATACTGAAGGGGTCAAAACTTAGAAAGGACTTGACTCAGAAGAAAAATTCCATCACCACTTGTCCTCCTAATTGATGGGTTTTTTTTTAATGATGCTAATTTATTAAACTTCTAAAAACCACCCCATGTAAGTGGGCTTTTGTGAACATCTTTCCATAACAGCCCCAGAAAGCCTTCAATAAAAATCTATTTTTATATTACCTCCTTACTGAAATCATCTCAAATTTCATTTCCAGGTTGGGAAAAATGGCAGCAGAAGAAAGGACTGGATGTTTGCCCTGGAAATGAGAGTGGAGGGAAGAAGGAAAAACCACAAATAGTGTCAGTAACTAGAGATGCCAGTTCACAGATTCTGTGAGTGAAGGTCTCCAGGGTCACACATCATTGGAAGATGTGTCTCAATAACCTGGTAAAGCATTGCAGCAGCAGGGAGCTCTCCAGGAGACCACCTCACTCCAAGGGGAAGGAGGAAAAACCAAGGTAGGCACTTGATTTGGTTTTGAATAAGTTTTTTGGGGAAAAACAGAACAGACACCAAGGCTCTTTTTTCAGCTTTAACACATTTTGTACTACGAAGGGAAATAAGGTACAAGATGGCACCACTTAGAAATAACCAGTCTGAAGAAGGAATTGAAAGAAAAAATGTCACATGTATGTGACAAACTATGTAACATATACTCTTCAACAATTATATCATGTCTTTATCAAATAATTTGTGATGAGTAGTATTTTTTTGCATTTGACTAAAGACCAACTTGCCTGCAATCTACAGAAGGAACAACTCTCTAGGTTTTAAGCAAAATAGAGATGTAGTTCACCTTACAGTCCCAGAGTTCTCTTTCTTTTTTCTTATTTCATATCTAATTCCTTTTTCCTGAAAGTACTAATGTAATTATTTCTTAAAATATTTTTACCTGTAAATCCTTCTTTTAATTTGAAAAAATGCACTGAAGATGTGAAAGTGAGATGTAGTGAAGTGTCAAAGAGAGATTGCTCTAATAAGACATTCGGGGGTGATTTGATTTCCCACTGCTGTTGCAGTAAGTCAGTAGATAAAATCATATTTTAGACTCTCCTAAAATTTTAAGACAGTGCATGAGGAGTATTGATGACATAGCTGCTGAAGTTAGGTATGTCCTTTAATTTTTCAGTGAAGAAAAACTGTTGCTACTGTTTCCACTAGAATACTAAAGCAGACATGTATGTTAATAAAGGAATTGAATTTAAGTGCCCTCCAACAGAACTTCAATGTTATTCAGGCCTCTACAAATTCAAAAGAGGGGCGATTTTTCCAAACTGAAACTCCAGTGTCTCTGCAACTGGGATCTACTTTTAGACCCAAATAATCCAAAAGCTTTTTTACTCTTTAAACTGTCATATATGTCAGGTATGCAACAATCTAATCCAAATAATATATGTCACATGTAGTCTTCAACAATTATTTCAGTTTTTTATCAAATCATTTATGTGATGAGTAGTATTTTGCTGCATTTGACTAGATTCTGCAGCTTTGTTAGACAAATTATTTAGCAAATAACAGAAACATTAATCAAAGAATGTAATCTGAAATATTGGATTCTTTTGGTATTTGACTGGCATAGATAAAAACATATTAGCATAATGGAAGCTATGAAAGTATAGTGATAAGACTATAGCAGCCTCCCCAGAAGCTTTCGTGAACCACAATGGAAATAAAATAAACCAAACCCACCGCTCAGTGTTGGTGTTCTGTTTCTCCCTAATTTCATAATTATTTTTACACCATAGGCATAATTTCTTTAATTGGAACAGTAAAGAAATTTCGTTGTATAGCATGTCATAGTGGTAATTCAGAAGGTGTGCAACTGGCTACTGAAAAATGAAAAATCAAAAGACAATAAAAGATAGATTAAATGAGGTGATTTTCAGCTGTTCAGTGAGTCAAACAGCTTAATATTTATATATTTAGTGGGGCTAAGAAAAAAGATGTCACCGTCATATTTTCTGAAAAATCCCTTCACCAGGATTTCTTCTCCTGGGAAGCTGAGAAGCCTCAGAGAAATATGAAAACAATAATTATCTGATTGTCTTCTCCTGTATTTTGCTGCTTTGAAATGTGGTTTAGATATTGTTTACCAGCTGGTCATTGTTTCATTAGTTTCATGTGAATTGTTTTAACTTAATGGCCAATCATGGTCCAGCTCTCTCAAGGCTCTGGAGAGAGTCACAAGTTTTTCATTAGTATCTTGTTAAGCCTTCTGTCTGTATCCTTTCTCTATTCTTTAGTATAGTTTAGTATAGCATTCTTTAATATAGATCATAAGTAATAAATTAGCCCTCTAAAATCATAAAGTCACATTCTTCTTTCCTTCCAACGACAGAGACCCCAGAAAATACCACACAAAAAAAGTTTTCATTGTGTGCTGTATGGAAAAGATTGGTGGATGTTTGAAGTAGTTTTACTTTTACTGAGGTGCACAAATCTGTGTGAAAATCTGTGAATATACATTGATGCTGTTTCCCCACAGGTGAAAATCACAAATGAGCTTAGAGGAATCATTCTTGCAGTTGATGGCAGCAGCTGCAGGGTGTGATGGGTTAGAGAGGTGTTCAGAGATGTGCAGAGAGAGGGAATTTGGCACTGGGCAGCCCAACAGAGAACATGTTTCCATGGGAGGAACCTGTTTCCTGGGCTGCCTATGTCAGCCTGAAAATGTTGTGCAGGTCCTCCCTCACCTGTGCAGAGCTGGAGCCATGAGCACAGCCTTTGTGCACCAGGGAACAATCTTCTTTGCCGTGAAAAGAGGATAACAGAATGAGCTCTAGGAATTTTTAGCTTTGCAGCCTTGATCCAAACCCCATTTGAAATCTTTCTGCTAATTTCAAGCTGGCTTTGGTCTGGTTACAGGGGGAAAAGGGATTTAATTGTCAAGGCAGCTGGGGGTGGTCTTGTTTAAAGTGCCTTTGTAAAAAGCTGGTGGCAGACAACAGCTGATGGCTTAAAGACATACTTCATCAAAGTATATGTCCACTTCTGGTATTAAAAACTAATGCATTTGTCACATGCAATTGGGCCTAAAGCAGGCAAAAGTACTTCACAGCATGTCCCCTGAGAGCTATCATAAATAGAAATCAGAAGAAATGCCAAAATCTTTAAGGCTTGACAGCAAATGATGTTTTAATTAAGTGGACATACAAAACTCTCTTTGACATCTAAATGGATGCTTGCCATTAGAAATCTCTCCCCCTTCCTTCAATATTTGTGACAAATGTATACAAATGTAATTGTTTATTTTAATTTTAAAAGCTAAATTTACATAGTACAGTAAAGGGTGTCTTTAGAAGGACTGAGCCCACATTCCAAAGATGGAGATGCTAGTAACTTGAGGAAAAAAAATTATCTCAGAGTGAAAATAGGAAACTTTAAAACTCGATCCCTTCTACAGTAACCTCAGCACAGGGTGGAGGAGAGTGGCATCCATAACACAAAGAATAAATTTTATGATCCCAATCCTTTAGCACAGGATTATCCCAGTGATTGTAATTACAGTGAAGCAGAAGGTCAAGCTCTTGGAGAGGGAATCTTACTGCTTTTGCAGCTGTTACCTGTGTTAAAATGTTTCTGTTGAATCTCCTAAAAACCTAACCACCAAGTTATTTGCGCTTCTAAACCCAAAGCTATTAAAAAGAGGGACAGGACAAAACTGAAATGTTTTAAAGCATCCTTCAGATTTAGTAGGAGCATTTGTGGTGCTTTTTGACCCTAAACTTAGAAGGAACTTTGAAAGGAGCAGAGGCAGCTCACTGTTGAAAGGTTCTGACCTTTCAGCAAGGTTGCTTGTTCATTTATATGCCTCCTGAACTACTCATCACCTTCATTTATGATTAATAAACTCCAGTCATCCTGTTTACACTGCATCACAGGTTCTTTAATAGCTTTTCTTTTTTGTATCCTTTGCTATAAATGTAGAGTGCACGGTTTGGGAATAGATTGGACTTGGATGTGAAAGATATGTGGCTACATATGCAAAAAATTAATCAGGTAGGGCTTTACAACCACAATCATAGTATTCTAGAATTGGTGATGAACTCTGCATGAGCTGTCTAGGTTATAGTAGTGCTGACTGAAGTTCTGATATTTCAATAGCTGGGAATGATTATTCATGTGAAGGATTTTTTTTCACTTTTAAAAAAATAGGATACCCTAGTCTGCTGTGCAGCTGCCATTCAGACAAGCACAATTGCGATGCAGGAGAGGAGGATTCAGGATTCATAGTTCTGCCACTCCCACTGGCACTGGAAATGAATGCAAAAAAGTGTTTCTTCCTAAACTTGTTGCTCAATGCTCTAAGCTTCTTTGGCAGAGTCTCCCTAAGAGGGACAGATATGCTTCCTACCTGTCACTTCTCCTGGTGGTCCTGTACAATTTGGAAGGACAGGACAGCTTGGAACAAAGCAAAGCAAGATTTTCCGTAGTCTCTTGTCAAAATCTGCCCTGAATTGTGCTTGCAGAGTGGACAGAGGGCTCCAAGGCTTCCTGCATCCTATTTGTAATCCTACAAGACATACTCTTATCTCTGTATGAATAATGTCTTGAAAAGCCACAAAAAAAGGGTAAAGGAAATTTTGATTTTGCAGAAAAGGTAGGAAGAGCTGGTTTTTAGATTAACTGGCTTAGATATAGCTCTTAACTAGTAGTTAATAGAATTGCAGTTAAAAAAACCTCCAGCAGGTTTAAGACCTTGTGATGTTCTGATTTATGTTATTTCTGTGGGATGGGAAAAGACCTCTGGTGCATTTCAGGTTTAGTCGCCTTCCACACAGTTGCTAGTTCATCTGTTTCATTTCATAAATGAATGTATCTTTAAGGAAATAGACTCTTTTGGACTCATTGCTTGTACTACACGTCCTCACAGGGTCTGCAACATTCTAGAAACTTTAAAACTCTTCTTTAAAGGTCCTCCTGATTATGTCAAATTATGTAGCCATTAACTCACTCCAGTAACCTTTTCCTGGTGGTTATCTGCTAATATTGTTGCAATTCATGGATGTCTCTGTGTGTTTTTTTAAAGGAGATGACTTTGCTTTTTATAAGGTCCCTATAGTCACATCTTCTTTCTATTAACTGTGCAAGTGAATAAACAAACATTATTCTGGTTAGTAGAGTTTCTTATAGCAAAAACACTTTAGCTTGCATAAATGTCTCTGCATATGAGAGAGGGAGAGGGATGAGAGTCTTGGGGTGAATTTCTTGTTTCAAATCAAAGATGGACAGTTCATTTCTTTGGTTTTGGAAGAGCATTTTTATACAGACAGAAAGACATTGGAGGCAGGACTGAGTTTAATTTTAGCTGGCTAAAATGTTGGTGCTTAATCTAAAGAAAATAGCTGGATTTCTTGAGTCAGTGAACGGAGATGGGCTGTAGAAACCTCTTTTAGTTTGGGAAGAGTCATTCCATGGTTGTTTCTTTCTGTCTCACTTTCTCTGTGTCTCTTTGGTGGTGGAGGAAATCTAGAGTAGCATCAGAGACTGTAGGACTTCAGATATTGCATCAAATAAGTCACAGCTTTCTCTGGGCCTGTTCTCCAAAAATGCCAAGGCATGTAGCCAGTCTAGGAAATAATTTTAACTCATTTAGAGTTTTAATAATATATATTCTTGCCCTTTTTTTTCCCTAGATGCAAGGAAATCAGTTTTCTGGATGCAGCTACAGAATTTATCACTTTTCAGGACTCAGGACTGTCTCCATGCCCATTTCCCAAACTCTTTAATAGTTCCTTCACCCTTCCTTGACTGAATCATCAGAGATTGTGTGCTCACTATGTACTTGAACAGTAAAATACTTGCTGGTAGCCCTGACATAATGCTGATATACAAACAAATAAGATAAAAATTCTTATCCTGCATCTATAGATAAAAAAGAACAAAAAACCTGAACAGCAAGCCCAAAGCCTGTGTTCTTTTGGGCTCAAATGGGACTCACACTTCAAAGCTGAGAATAGTTGTCTTAGTCCAGAATTCAAATTTACAAGTGAAGTTTGACTATGTCAGAGCTAGTTCTCTTACTCTACATGTTGTAAATACCTTTGAACTCACTCCTGTGAAACAGAAATGTTTTCTGAAGAAAGGAGTTGAAAAGATAAGTGGCTTACGAGCTACTGTAATTAAAATCTAAAAGATGCTTTCCCAGCTGTTGCTTTTGAAGTTATGCTTAGTTGGTGGCTAGGTGCCAGCATTCAATTAGAAATACGCATTTTTATTAACAGACTATCATGTGTTATGTTATGTCAATAATTCCTTTTAAATTAGTTCTTTTTATTTTTAGCAATAGTCACAGGTGTCTAGGTCATTAAATATTAAAATGGGCCCCACTGACAATTGTGCAACATCCTAAGTTTGTTTGGTGTTTTATTTGCACTCCATTTGAAGTTCAAAATTAAAATATCTCTGAACTTGTAGAGAGAAGGGTTTGGCCAAGATAAGTTAATGCCTGAGGGGAAAAAATAAAAAAGAGAGATGCACAGCCTATGTGCAACTTTTTTTTGCCTGCGTTTGGGTTTCTAATTATCATGGTTTCATTTACTTACTCATCATGTGCATGCTGCAAGTGGGGGCCTCATTATTTTGATTCACTTCCTTAGATGTCAAAATCTCAGCCTGGAATTAGGATGGTGAGGGAGGAGTTGATATTCACAGTCTTTTAGAGGTACTCAGCTCAGTGTCAAAACAACACAAGAATCATCCTCCTGAAAATGGCCTTTTTCCCAGTTTCCCAGGATTTTTATTGCAGGATTCATTTCACCAAGCTTCAGTTGGCTTCAGTGTAGATACCTTCATCTAGGCTTGATGACTAATCTGCCTAATTGAGGCATTTATTTTGGGTTAAGAAGAATGAAGTCTGGAAAAGTCTTTTAGTCTTCCTCATATGTTTATAGGAGCTTTTAACAGCAGACAGAGGTTTTCTATCAGAGGTTGTAACAGGTATTCTGGCCCAAATTTTCTTTATTCATTATTAAAATCCTCCCCAGAGTGAAAAAAGGCTTGAGCTACGTTCGCTTCTTTCAGGGTGCCAGTGGATGTTCAGGATGCTATATCATTTGAACCATAATTTAAAGTACAGTGTTTTCTCTTTTTGTGCAGCTTAATATCAGGGAATTGAAGATCCTCTGAAATACTTTGTTAATTACTAGATATTGATAATGATCACAATACAATATGTAACATATTGGTGTTATATATATATGTATATATATAGTCTATAGTGTCCTTCATTTGGGGCTTAAAAATAGTTTTGCCAATAAAAATTAATTTATTCTTGCATAGCATTTGAGTAGCTGCCCTCTTTAATGGAAAAAAAAGCCATGTCCCCACAGTCACATTACTAAAAGCTGGTTGGAAACCCAGAAATCCTCATTTCTCTTCCTGCTTTGATGGATCTTGTAGGTCTTGCTGACAAATGTTATTTCATGTGCTGTTCTGGAGTTGACCAAGTGGAAAGCAAGTGGTATATAAGCTCTTCTGCCACCCCATTCCAGCTTCTCATTTTAACCTCAGCTGAAAAGGACAAACTGACCTCAAGTTAATTATTGAAAAAAAACCAAAAAAAAAAAGAATAAGACATATGAAACCCATTTCTTAGTGAAAGCTTTTTAAAAATAATTTAGCTAATTAAAAAATATAGAGGTTGATTTGAACTATTACTCATTTTCCACTGGACTTTTAAAGTTTTGGATCATAATTTATTTTTAACCATCTGTAAATAGCTTAAGAAAACTGTACATGCCAAAACATTCGTTTTATATCTGAGAGCTTTCAGTAAAACCTGAACTTTCACATGAATGTCTACAAGTGCTGATGTTCTTTTCTTTCTCTGACCTACCTCTGACACTTCCAAGAGGAAATATATCACTTCTCTCCATTTATAGCCTGTGTTCTACTGAACAGCAAGTGGTAACTGGCCTTTGCCAACAGGAAATTGAGTTTTTCTGCATTTTCCAGCTGTCTTGCAGAAAAGAAAGTCAATGTTTTGTTTATTCCTCATTTTTTTTTCTTTGTGCTGTACCTGTCCATTCATTCCAGAGAGGCCCAGCACTCTTCGTTTGAGACTCTCCAATAATCCTGCACTGTCAGTAGCCCAGAGGCGTTGGTCACTTGCTGTGGTACTTTTGGGGTCCCCTGACAAAGGGAGGAAATGATGAATCTGACTCTGTGTCTTTAGAAGGTTAATTTATTATTTTATGATATTATATCAAAGAATGCTATACTAAAACTATACTAAAGAATAGAGAAAGGATACAGACAGAAGGCTTAACAAGATAATAATGAAAAAACTTGTGATTCTCACCAGAGTCCCAACACAGCTGGACTGTGATTGGTCATTAAGTAAAAACAATTCACATGTTGGATAAACGATCTCCAGCCACATTCTAAAGCAGCAAAACACAGGAGAAACAAATGAGGTAATATTGTTTGCTCTGAGGCTTCTCAGCTTCCCAAGAGAAGAATCTTGGGCAAGGGGATGTTTCAGAAAATATGACAGTAACAACTTGCCATCCAACTCAATATCCCACACGTGAACACACGAGCCACTTGTGCCTACATGTGTAGGCTAAGTGATGGATTGCAGGATATAGCAAAATCTGCCAGGGACTTGGAAGGATTTCAATTTCTTTGGCTAGTCTGTGACCTATTTATGCGTGCTGTATTGATAAATGAAGTGAAAAATCTTTCACACCTTTCAATGAAGGGGCCGTTTGGTCTGGCAACAGCACTGACACTTTTAGTGATGTCCTATAGGAAACAGCTGGGATTATTAATTCATTTTTACACAGGTCACTAAGCATCCAGAAGTCAATATTTCTTTTAAATTGCTCTCAATCTGGACCAAATCCATTCTGAAGGTGAAAGGTTCCAGATATATACTGCTACTGGCCATTATTAGAGTCCTTTCTAAGTCGTGCCAATTGCTTTTCCTTGGTTCAGCCTGAGAATGACTGTGTTAGGATGAACAGAAAAAGTGTGCATGCTCTTTAACTTTTGTTTTTTAGCTCACAGTGTAATGTCTTGGAAATATACTTTATTTTATTACAGATGACACCAATCAGAGTGAAGAAAAGATGAGAAATACTTTAGATTCTGTGTCTGAAACAATTGCTCAGTGAGTCAAGACTCAAATGTAATGAGAAAGGAAGAATTGCAAGAAGGAGAGATTTACACAGACACAGTTAAGGGTAAAGCTGAGCGGAACTGCATGGTTTCGATTCCCAGGAATTTCTTCAAAACTGTAATTTGACTTTGACTTTGTGAGAAGACATACCTGCTGACTCTCACATTTGATGAAAGTCAAAGCAAAAGTACTAAACTTCAAGGTGCATGATGGCAAAACTAAGGGTCTGAAACGTGACCTGAACATCCTCTGTCTTTGGAGGAGAAAGGAGGTAAAATGAAATTTTTTTGCTGATCTCTGGAGTACTACACCCAGCTCTTCAGCTCTTGGCGCTTAAGCTGCTGCCTGGCTGGCTTCACACATTAGTGATTCTCTTTTATAGTCCTTTTTCAGAGTTGTGAGTGACTAAACAAGTCCCAGAGAATCATGTCCTATATCTTACTTGGATGTTAAACAGTTGGAAAGAGTAGGGAGAAGAGCTGCTCTAACCATGCAAGGACTGGAAATACTGCCTTGCAGCAGCGTGTTAAAAATGAAATACCAGCTCTTTAAACAGATTAAAGATTATTTGATTACAGTATGTAAACTCCTTTTAGAAGAGATACTGATAGAAGTGATACCTGAAATAAGAGAAAAGAGCAGCACAACACCAGGGGCAGGTAGATAAATCCACACATATTCATATTAGATTTTTAATATTCATATTAACAATCCCTTCATCTTGGGAATTAGAAAACCAAGGACAAAAATGGACCAGAGTGTTGGAGTCAAGCCTGCATGTGGTTGTGCATTCTGGCCTTCAGTCAAGCAGAAATCAGTCCCACTTCAGGGGTGTCTGGTCAATTAGTACAAGAGGTCACACCAGGTGGTTCTCTGTTGGTTTTGGGTTTTGGTATTGGCTGCTTGACAACCCTGGCTTTGTCCTTCCTCCAGCCCTGATGTGAGGTTTGGGAGTGCTCCTTACATGTGGCAATACCTGAAGGAAATTTGAAGACCAGTGATAGAAGTGGTCAGAAACTGTCCTTCATTAAAAGATCTTTCTTCAAAGAAAAGATTTTATAGGGAAAAAACCTCTTCCTTCTGCAGATAGTTTTTTGAGTTTTACATCAGGAAATCCAAGCCCAAATTATTTATTTTTGAGCTTGTTGGACCAGAAAAAAAAAATCTTCTAAACTGAGGTCTCAAAAATCTCAGTTCAATATTATTGTTTGGTTTGTTGTGGTGGTATCCTTAGGAATTCTCTGTGGTCCTAATTCATTCCCACCCCAGTTTGTGGGGATGATGGGTTATTTGTATATAAAACAGCCAGATTTCTTCTGGAAGCAAGAACTGTGGTGCAGTGTGGGAGTTCTGTGGCATCTTATGGAAACCTCATCCCTGCAGAGAGCACAGGGGAAAAGAGCAGGCATGCCAAGGAATAATTTATCAGGAGTGTCTGTGCTGTGGTGTTTATGATCAGCTGAGATATTATTGAGAAAAAAAAAAGCAAACCAATTTTCCTTCTTTCCGCTATGATCACCTTTACCTTTATCTCCTCTGAGCTCTGTTTTACTTTTTTATCAGTCATGTTGAACACTGGTAAGATTCTTCTTCAGCCAACCTCAGGCACTCATTTTCAGGAAATTAACTTGGCATTGTAACAGCTCTTAACATCTGTGACTCTTGACTTGCAGATAGTTGAATAAAGGAGCTAGGCAGAGCTTTAATTTATTGCCAATAAATTTCTGATTTTTTTTTTTTAACTAGGACTTAACAGTTTGATTTTTCCCTTAATTATATACAGCCTATTTTGGGTTATAAAAATAACATGAGGGCATATAATGTGTTTTGTACTACAACATCTTTCAAACAGGCCAAAACAGAATATCCTCATATTTCCAGGAAAAAAAAATTGTCCCTGCTGATATAAAGATATTTTGTTTCCTTTTTGGGCTGGTGCTGGTAAAGCTCTTGCTGTGAAATTTGAAGTGGATGTAAGTTTCTAGGAATATTTGCTGCAGAACAGATGTGCTCTTCTTTACCCTCCTAGTGTCAGTTCAGCATGAAATTCACCTGTGTTTACATCAGAGCAAAAGAAAGCACCCCTGGGAGAAAAGCTACCAACCAAGCATGTTTTTACAGAATAGTGATACTGGGATGAAAACACTTTTGTTGCCAAGGAAGAGGTAAGGAAAACAATAAAGAGCATAATGTAACCCCATGGTCTACAGGTGAAAAATGGCAGCCACACAGAATCACTGCATTCATTATGGATCTGCACCTGATCCTCCATTCCTAATGTAATGTTATATTGGTATTTAGTTTGCTTTCCACATATTAGTCCTAGTAATCTTTTCTTATTCATGGTCTTTCGGGTCTTTCTTGGTTTTATTTGCAATAATTAAGACAAGAAACTATGTCAAAGCCTTTTAACATGGAGGAACTCTTCTGCGTTAAAAACTACCTCTGTTTTTTTGTTTATTTGTTTGTTTTACATAATTTTAGTTTTATTTCCACTCTTTTCAATCTTCCCTCTTCCTTTCTTCCAATCTTCCTTCCTTCTTCAATTCCTATTACCACAATTTTCCACCTTAATTTGAAAAGGAAATACTGCAATTACTTTATAACAGTTGAGAATTTTTTGCACTGAGCTGCATCTACCTTGTTTGGCAGTCATACTCAGACACAAACTGAATTTGGTTTGAGAGTCTAAATTTCAAATGTTCTCCTTTTTGGAAATGAGCTGAAAAAAACCTTTAGACCTGACAAATTTGAATTTTTATATGTGGATCAACATGTAGAAGATGAATTCCATTCCAGCTTTTCCACTCAAATTCCCACTTCTTACCTTGTAGTACCATATTGTCTTCGCCTTTGTAGCTATTTTTTTTTGGATCATAATAAATTTGGTAGCTGAACTTCTACTTGGAATACTAATTTAGCAAAACACAAACCAAAATGGATACGTGGGAGGTAATAGTGTATATGAGTTTTAAAATTATCATATACTAAAATTGTTAAGCAACTCTCTTAAGAGTGGCTGTTTGGGAAGTTCATAACTGAAGGGTTAAATTGCAGCCTGATTTTTCAAAAGTGAAAGCAATGGCAGTTCCCAGTAGATTTAAGTAAATATTTTAAAATATATTTAAGAATATATTTTGGTTTATATATTTCAGATTTTCAGTCTGAATCTGCAAAGTCTAAAAAGAAAGATCCTATGCTATCAATAAGTATTTAACAGTTCAATGCCAAAGCAGTATTAAACCGGCACACTTTGGCGTTCCTAAAACTTAATAGATCAATATTGGGTATTTTACATGTAAATGCTCCACATCTGTCTCTCTAATTAGGTCAACTGTACCCATCTTACAACTTCCCACTTATGAGTTTATGGAAATGGACAAACAGACAGTGCTTGGAGAAAATTTCAGATGTAAGACTTCTTTCACTCTTTTTTCAAATAATTTATATTCTAGGTCTTCTGCACTACAAGTGTGCTGCTGATGTGAGGGACATCCAAGGAGCTCTGCAGTCCTTGGTTTGCTTTGTTCTGATGCTGTGAGAGAAGAACCTTCAGCTTTGGTCTAGGCTTTGGTGTGCATTGTCCTGTTCAATTACCAGAAACAGAGAGATACTGGTATTTTGGCATTTCACCTTTTTGCTTTCTTTACTGGTTAAGTTTGAAACATATTTAATTCATCACCTAAAAAAAAAAAAATCATTGGTTTCTCTTGTTTAATATATTATCTGGTAATAAATATTTATCCTCTGCAGTCATTGCCAGTCCTATGGTGATCAGCTTAGTATAAAACCCAAGCTAGAAAAGAATGTGTGTTTATGAGGCAGCTGACTAGGGATTTAAAATTTTCCCTTTTCAGCTTACAGAAAATCGTGTAACCTGTGTGGGCCATCCTTTTAGGTCAATCTCATGCAGACTATTTTCTCTTTTTCTATATCAATCCTAAATTAATACAGTAGGTGCTCTGCAGCCAGCATGGTTTTGCATTGATCTTGGCCAGCTTGTTTACAGTGTTTTGGCAAGTTGCTGATGTACTTCTCCCTGGGGATAGAGCAGGGGTTAATTGCTGTTAAACTCTCAGTGCCAAGTAATGGTTCAGACTCTGTGCTACATTAGAGATGACAGTAATAAGGAAAGAGTGCACTGGATTGCTCTGTGTTGAAAATTGGACTTGTGGTGACAGAAACTTGGAGCGGAGCTGATGTAATAGGGAGGCCATAATGTAATTATAACTGCTGAACATGTGTCATACCAAGTTAAATGATACATTAATGAATCAAAACAGGTGATGGAGTGTTGCTCTTTCAGCAGATAGAGGTGTTTTCAAGGTCAAATTGTCATTAATCTAATAATCTGTAAACTGTATATGCTTCAAATTATAAGAAAAATCATCTTTAATGGGTTTTTTGTGTATTTCTTGTCCTGTACCAAAGGGGTGACAAAACCAGAAGATGCTGTTCTCAGTGTAATTTTGTTTATCCCTCTGTTATTATATCTCTGTTATAACTAATACAATATCTGTGTACCTAACATTTTTCAGTCAGGTGTGAACTTCGGATCCCAGTGCTCTGAGGAGGCTGCGCACAAGCCAAGAAGAGTGTAGACATGTGAGTATAGCATGGAGCCAAATTAATAAGCTTTTCTGGGAGAAACAATACAGACAGTAGGTGGCTTCAAGTCAGCTTGAGCCATGCACAAAACCAGCTCATTCCTGATCAGAGCAGAAAGGAGTGTGTGGTGCTATTGTGAGTTAGGTTTTGGGTAAATTCTCTCTGCCTATTTTGTTTCTGCAGCAAATGAAAACGATCTCTCACCTCAGCTGGTTCCTGGTTTAAGTCCTGTTCATGGATGAATTTCCTGCCTTTTGGTTCTGGTAGGAACATTGTGTTCAGAAGGTAAATAAAGGTTTCTGTTCCAGATCATGTGGTAATCCAGAACAGAATCATACAAATGGCTCTTGGCTGCTTGAACACAACAGTATCTATCTCAACAGCAGGTCCTGAGTGCTTAAAGAAACCTATCACCTTTTTTTTTTTTGTAGTTTTATTAATTAAACCCACAGCATTTTTACAAGTTAAAATGAGATCCCCAATGAACAAGGAATATACCCATTTTGAGCAAAGAAATCCTTTTTTTTAAATTTTTCAGTCCTCTGATTCTGCCGTGACTAAAAAAATCTGTTTATTTCACATTAGTCTTGCTTCTCGTAAGCTTCTCATTTATCCTCATGCTGTTAAAAAATTAAACAAAGTTTTTTTTGAGAAGGTCTAGCTGAGTCCATTTCTGAGTTTCTATTAAAAAATGGGATTTTAATGCCTAAATCAAATTGGGCCTTTTGACAATGTCATAATATGTCATACTTTGACTTTTTTTTAATTCTTAATTTTTTTTCCTTAGTATGGCCAGTAAATATTAAAAAATTGAACTTTGCAACAGATTCCTTGCTAAATGGTTCTTCTGCATTGTTTTTATCTTTTATTTTCCCATAGAAGATTTTGGGGTTGAATTCTTTCTTGAAGAAGATCTTGAACTTTACCTTATTTTCCTTCTGTCCTATTACTTCAGGGAGGCAGGTTTTCCTTTTGGGAAAGTCAAATACCAGTAGAACTACAGGCCCTCAGGAGACCTGCTGGGAACCAGATCCATGCCAGCTCTACTCATCAGCACATCCTGTCTTCCACCTCTGCTTCTTGGCAGAGGATCTCCAGGAAGATGAGCACATCCCAGGCACGACTTGGGGAGGAACACCTGAGGTAGGAGGAACTGTTCACTTTCTCCTTCTAAACCTTCCCTGTTCACCACCCTTTTTTCTGCTTCTCTTCCTCTCTCTGTGCTTTGGTGAAAGGTGTGATAAGCTATGCAGCTCAGTGGTGCCTTTTGTGAATGGATGAACAGAAGGGTAGTAACACTTGTGTTCAGCAGATTAACTCTGATTTGTTAAGTTGCTTCCAAATGCATTTTGTGGAATCATAGAATTATAGAATGGTTGGGTTGGAAGAGACCTTAGAGATCATCCAATTGCAACTGTCAACAAGCTCAGGTTGCTCAGAGTTCCATCCAGCCTGGCCTTGAGCACTTCCAGGCATAGGGCATCCGCAACTTCTCCAGGCAACTTTTTCCAGCCTCACAACCCTCACAGTAAAGGATTTTTTTGCCTAGTATCTGATCTAAACCTGCCTTCTTTCATTTTGAAGCCATTCCCTCTAGTCCCATTACTTCATGCCCTTGTAAATAGTCTCTCTCCTTCTTTCTTGGAGGCAAGGCAATTTGCAAGACAATTTTATTCTTTTTTTCTTTCCACAAAGTTCATATTTGTCCTGAGTCATTTACATTTGGGTATTAATAGACTAAAGTACTTTCCTTTCAGAATTATAGAATGTCAAAGGAAATGTTCACAGAGGAGACATCACCATTGGGATCAAGAACACAAAGTATCATTTGTGTCATTTGGCATCCTTGGCTCTTGAAATGTGTGTTAGGGAGAGAGAGAAAAACAAATATTGCTTCTATGGTATATGCTATAAGCCATTTGCCATCACTGTCAGGTCAGAAATTTTTTTCAGGTGAAATACCTGATCTACTATTTTTTTACCGTGAAGATTTTATTTAAAGCCATGTCCATCTCAGTGAAAAGTGAACATTGTTTATTGTGCTGGAAGCTTGCATTAAATATCTGTAGTGTATGGTCTGCCTCTACTCCATCTGCTCAGGTCTTCCTCACTATGGAGGCTTGACACTCCTGCACTTTCCTGTTTGGCTGGTCAGTTAACCAGATCGAAGAGCCATGGTTATTTATTATGGTCGCCAATCTAAGGCTGAATTTCACCTTTGAGAGTCATAGGAAGTTTCATTGCCCGTTTTATTTATCGCAGTGTGATATTGGAAGAGAATGGCTAAGCACTGTAATGCTCAAGATGACATTCTCAAGGAAAATTTGCTACCTTCCTAGGGATGAATTATCTAGAACATTTCATTAAGAAGGCTTTTTGCAATACTGAGAAGTTGCACATGTTCAGGGCAGGTCATTGTCTCTCCAAGGGGTAAACTCCCAATTCCTTAGTGGGGGAATATAAAATAATCCTTCACCACAGAGGATCTGATCAAAAATTTTAAATGGTCAGCATTGAAATGTTCTGTGGGAATATAGAAAATCTGCAGAGACATTGTGGGGGAAAAAGCATTTTAGTTTCAGAATGGACCATTGAAACTTTTGAATTTGAAGCAATGTCTTGTGTCAAGATGTATTAGACTTTGGATTGTTAACCATCATCTATGATTTAAAAAGTCAAGATTAGACTAAAGGATTTGAGTTTTATAGAAGCAGAACATAACCCTAACACAAAATTAATTCCCCTCATAAATTTTTACTTAAGTGGAATAAAATAAATGAGACCTCTTGTTCTGACTGCATAGAAGACATAATAGGAAGAGGAATGTGAACCAGAGTTGGAACCTACAGGGTCTCTCTCATCCAGCAGGGTGTTGAAGCTTTGCCTTCAGAAATCTCTCATTTTTGGTGCTTCCTGAAACAAAAGTACCTTGAAACCCTTGCAAAAAAGTTAGTGATTGCATGAGAACCATCAGTATCTGGCTCACCAGTATGTTGTTATTGATTCAGAATCAAAATAGATGTGAAAACCCGTGATATATGCTCCAAAACGGAAATTACAAGCTTCGAACCAAACTTTTTCAAAGAACCTCCCCATTCTGCTTCTCTCCAAATTTATTTTTTTGTGTTCAGCTGCCGGTCCAAGGAATATCCCACTCTTTGGTACATGTCATGCTAACATTTGTTTCTGTGTCTTTATCATCATTAAGAATTGCAAGTGTCTGTGGAGGTGCTCCCATGGCACCATTGTTATGTTACTTGTATGACATCACAGGAATAAGAATTATGTGTAGAATTAAAATGAGAAGTGCAGCAGGGCTTCTTTCGCTGACAGCAGTGGCAGTTTTTCTGTACTTATATAATAGCAGGGTTTCTTGCATTATTCCCATCTTTTCCCATATAGATCCTGTACTGGTTGTTAAACATAGCCTCACATGTTACAGGCCTGCTGTACTGTAAATTTCCTTCATCTATCAGTGACCCTTAATCAATCCCTGTAAAATCTATCTAGTGCCTAAAAGTAAACAAAGCACCAGGAAAAATTAGAATGCCTTGTCCTCTGCTACCTTTTTTATCTCATGTTTAGATGTTAAGTTATAATTTTGATGGAAGGATTCCTTCAAATATGTTGAACTGTGTAATGTAATTCAAAAGAAATTGCAATTGAGTTATCACCTGCTACTGATGACCAAAAAAAGAAAAAAAAAAAAGCTCAGATCAGCTATTTGAGGTTAATGTGCCTGAAACACTATTCAAATTTCTCTGGTTGGGTTGTAGAGTGATTAGGTCCTCATGATTTGGTCACACAGATTTTTAAATTCCTCTCCCCAGTAATCTATTTACTATGGTCTGAATCCTGCACATTTTGCTCTGGGGCACTGAGGCAGAATGATATACTTTAACATGTCTGAGGATGGAAGAAAATTAAGTCTTTGGGGCCATGCGAAGGTGGGCTTGGGTAATATGTCCACATGGACCATGATAATCTACTCCTTGGAGTAGATCAGCTCTCAGTATTTTAAAATTGCCTTTATTCTTGCAATGGCCCTTTCTACCAAATGTCAAATCTTGAAGGCACACGTGTCTTTTTTCAGGAAAAATGCATTTCAGAGGCACTGGCACATTCCCAGAGTCAAGGCTGTTTGTTCTCCTAGTTCCATACATCTTTTCACAGCAAGCAGAAATTCTTTGTGGCTTGGGATGGGTTATCAACATTTTCTGGCACCATAGTCTCTGGTATGATGGAGGCAGAATCTGGTATTTCACTTTGCTTATCTCTGTACAAACACAAAAATGGTTCCTGCCCTAGGGATTTTACACTAAAAGCATTAAAAATTAAAAAAAAATAAATATATATATATTTAATGGTTGAATTCAGGAGCACAAGACAGAGATACTGGCAGTTTCAGGACAGCTGGGACCCAGCACTTATCAGGCTCCATGGGCATCACACAAGTGAATTTTAAGACCAGGAAGATGAATGAGGAGGTGGCTTTACAGATGATAATAAGGCGCTCCTTTGAGGCCCATCTTCATCCTTTCCACGTTTTGAAATGCACATCTTCCTCCTTTCTTGTGTACCCTTTCTAGCCTGAGCAGAGAAGAAAGAGGGAGAGGTGCAGCTTGCAGCCCATAAGAAGAAGGAGACTTGTCTCAGGTATTGATTAGAGGTCAGTGTCACATTTCACTGAGCTCTTGTTTGCATATGAGATTACCCAGAGATGAAAAGTGGGCAGGAGAAAAAAGCCCCCAGTAGGACACTGGGAGAGGATGAGGAGGGTTTTCCAAGGAGTGCACTGGAGGAATGATTAGAAAACTCCAGGAAGGGAAGTGCAAAAGAAGAGGGTCACTGAGGCCAAAAGAGAATAGTTTCAAAACCACTGCCTCAAAAGCAGGTAAGAGGGCAGTGAGGATGAGAAGGAGGCATTGTCCCAGCTGTCCTCAATGTGAGAGAGAAGTCATCTGAAATTGTGATGAATAATTTCATTGCTCTGGGAAAAGCACGGTGGTTTTTTTGATGGGATTGTAAAAAAGTATAATCATCAAGTTCACAGATAAAAGGAGACTGCAGGCAGAAACCACAGCCTTAACACTGCCAGTGGTGCAACAGTGAGAATATTTAGTGAAAAAAAACAGTTTATGTTGATTTATGAGCTAGATGAAGTTTTATTTCACCCATTAAATTCTATTTATTGTATTTCCCTGAATTTTCCCTGAGTTCAAAGTACATTTTCTTTATATTTCTTGATGTTCATTTGTGTCTTTTTTTTGTTTGTTTGTTTCTTTACCATGACAATTTAGAAAATGTAAATAAACTAAAGCTACTGCAGCATTTAATGAGACACATGTTTACCTGAACCTTAATTTGATAGAAAGGTTTTTTCAGTTGTTTGAAGAACCAATGACACAATTATTCTTGCAAATTAGCTATTGAGCTTCCACTCTGATGGAGTTCTGTCTGGTATCTTCTATATGTCTCCAAGTCTCATTAAAAATTTTTCTTATCAGCCTTTCTCTAGATTTTCCTGAAACTACCATTGTTCAAAATATATCAATTCCATTTCCTCTTCCTTTGTTTAATATTATTTTCCCACTGTTGTGTTTGTTTTCATATGAGATTACCCGGAGATGAAAAGTGGACAGAAGAATATGGACATACACATTTTCCTCACAGGACATGTGCACTGGGATATTTTAACTGGATTTTTACTGTGACACCTTTTTGCTGCATGACTTTTTAAAGTGTCTTTATTTTAAAATTTGCTTGTATCATATGTTTGTTAGTTGGGAATACAGACCTAAATATTCTAAAGAGTTCCAAAGGGTTTCATTGCTGCAGGTTTTCATTCATACCCTGGGGACTGCACAGCACAGGAAATAAAAGCCTGGGTTTATTTATGTATATCACTTTTTCTAGAGCTTTCTCTTGGCTCTAGGTGCAGTCATTAAGGGATTCAGTGTCCCACAAACCTGTGCACTGCTGCATAAAGAGGGAAGCAAACCAGCCCTCCATCACCTCACTATTGCATGTGGTAAATCCATCAGCATTCCCTTTAAAATCCCCAGCTGCAGCCTCCTTAGCATTGTCTGGGCTGCAGAACTGCACCTTAAAGTGTCTTACACCTGTAATATTTAGAATTTATGTGTTTTAAACTGGACAAGTATCTGATTCCAGGGAGAAAACATGAAGAACATTCCCCTCCTGAGTGCCTACTGTTTCACTGCAGCAGGGACCTGGCTAATAAAGTTTTTTTATATTAAGGGAGTTATAATTTGCTAGCAGGATCTCGACAGTTGTCTTTAGAATAAGACAATATGCCTTTCCCCTCCCTACCAGGCCTAATTCCCTGGTAACCTTATTGAAAATGTGCATGGGCTACAAAACTAAAGATTAACTGTCCAGGGACCTGCTTCCTGGAGCTTATTTGAAGATTAAATCAAATGGCAGGCAATATATATTTGGTAATTCAGCTTTGTTTCAGACTTTTCCAATCTAGTGGCAAGTATAATAGAAGAATCTGACACTCAACAGCACTAAATGGGTTTTTCTTTTTTTTCCTTTTTTTTTTTTATTTGAAAGTGCCTGGTATTTCTATCCCTAGCAAAATTAGAATTAATGGTTTATTTCTCCATGTCTGAAGATTCTGCTCTTTTATTTTTGAACATGAAGCAAAGCAATTTTAATTACAGATTATGTGAATAATTTTTTCTCTTTCTGTGACACACTGCTCTTTCTTTTTATTCTGCGTAACAAATACCAGCAGAAGAGTTTTAAGAGAAGCAATAAAATATCTACTGTAGCATTGCAGCATTCATTTAAGCAGAAAAGGAAACACACATATTGTTTTTTAATTCAGTGTTTAGACTATGTATTAGTTAAACAAATTTCCATTCGGCAAATTGGATTGAGATGGATGGATATGTTATGCTGTTTTAAAAAACTGTATTTAGAAGGCACATTCAAAGACACTGAAGTGTGATTTGTCCTAGTAGCAGACATCTGAAGAACAAGTGACATTCTTACACAAAATCTATATTGGTGATGTATTTAATTACAGAGTTGATTGAAATTGACAGCTCCAGTGACCTATGAGTGCACTGTTACTGACTGATGGATGCTTCAAATCTGGTTACTTTTAAACCAATTCACATTCTGTTCAATAATATCCTGTCAAACTGCAAACTGCAGTTTTGCTTGTATATGGACTAGGCAGAGAACATTTTAATTAACAGAAGGTAGACATGAATGATGCTTAAAAGTTGATGTAATTTTTAAAAATATGATCATCATGATTTGAATAGGAGATAAAGAACTCTCAGTGTTATTCAGAGTGGCTGCATTCCTTAAGTAACATATATTTCACTTTCATACTCACTCCTATCAGCCCCAAAGCTCTCAGCACAGATGAGCTCTCCAGGCTTTCCTGCAGGCAGCTCTTCATCAGGAGATGGAGAGAGTCATTGAGAAAATGGTGCCTCACCTTTCTGCTGAGATCAGATCTGCTAAAGGAGACCCTGGAGTTTCTGTAATCATCTTCAATGCAGGGACCAAGTCCTGCAGCACCAAGAGGTGGCTCCAGCGGCCACTTGGCTCAGCCTTCCTCAGCAGCATCAGTCATAGGCTTCACCCCTCTGTCTCCTTTGCTTCCACTTCTCTGCAGTTCTGGGAGGGTGGGTCATGCTTTTCTCAAGCTGTTGAATAATGTCTTGAGTCTCAGCAGGCAGTCAGCTATTTCTTAGCAATTTATAGAAGCAGAGCTTCTCTTCTGGAAGAGCAACCAAGATGTGAAGTTCTGGCTGAAGAGTTCATGTTCTGATCTGAAGAAAATGGCACAAAGGATGAGCAGGTACCTGAGATATTCAAAAATCAAGTAGCCTGCTAGCCCCATTTAGTTAATTTGTACGTATATCATAGAATCCTATCTTGGCAGTAATGGTAACCACAAAAAAAAAAAAAAAAAAGCTTTCCCTCTTCCAGGCTTTGTCAAAGTGATCAATGACTTCCTTAGTGCCAAATTATCCTGTGGCAGCTACGTACATGATTTAAAACAGAAGCAAAATAAGGGTTCCAGGATGTGATCTGGTTGCCATGGTGGTGTTGGGTCATAGGTTGGAGGCTCAGAGGTGATCCCAGAGGTCTTTTCCAGCCCCACTGATTCTGTGAGGAATATGTCAGCTCACATATCTGGTGGCACCACTTCTCCATGGAGGAAATCCAGAACTACCTGAAGAATCATATTTCTACTGATCATAAACGCATTTTCTGAAAAAGCAGCAAAGGTTAGAAAGCCCATGTGAAACAAATATGATCTGGGTGCAAAGTATCAGGCTGAGAAAATAATTTTCAGTGGAGATTAAGCTCCTTAAAAAATCTATAGCCTTTCTGCCTTTGAAGGTGCTTTCTTAGTGTAGCTAAAGTTATTAACTTTTTACATAAGTGATGAAGAAATCAGAATTCCCATAGCCAAAATCTACATTTAAAGGAAGAGTGAAATGCTTCCAATATTTAAAAAAAAAATCCAGTTTACTAGAATTTTTGTAAAGCTTTTGCATGTAGTACTTTTTTTTTAAAGTGTAGTAACCTCTGTATACAATAAGTTTAAAATATTCTTTTTTCACTTTTGCATCTGTTTCCAACACAGTTTTGCATTTTAATCGTATAAGCAGAAGTAATAGATTACACACTACACCCTGGAAAACATCTTACACTCCCTGAGATGGGGTAACAGAATATAGAAATATTAAAACTCTTGCAGTTATCCAGAATTTTACCAGTGCAAGCAAACTTACTTTGTCTTCAAAAAACATTGTGAAAATATCCTTTGAGTGGAAAAAAGAAAAGCAAATAAGAGTATTGAGCATTAGAATGAGTTCAGGAGGTGCCAATGCTGCAGCACTTTCCCATCTTGTATCAGTTATAGCTGATATGTAATTCATGATAGATTGGAGTTTGCTGTAGATTAACCAAAGGATTTATCCCATTTCTCTGTGGCCTGCACTGAGTCCAAAATTGTCCCTAGGGATAACTTAAATTAGAAGTTAATCTTTACATGCCTTGCTTCATGGTTCACGTGCACCTAAAAGCTGGAGGATAACTTGAATTTAAGCATGTTTTCTGTTTCTTCATTCTTCTTCTATGTTAAATGCTTGTACCCAAGACTAATTCTGGCTTGACCTCGTTGGTTCAGTTTTATGCAGCTGCCCTTGCAATGAAAGCTACAAAATGTTTATATTTTTGTCCATGCATGAGTGGCCTAAGTGGAACATCTTAGATGGAACATCAATGCCTGTAATTGTTTAACAATTGCTTTGTAATACAAGACACCTGTTCTGCTGTTTGCGACTTTTTAAGACTCCAGAAAGGTTTGGCTGAAATTTTCTGGGTCGAATATCTGCCTGAGGCTGAATGGGATAAAAGAGTTCAACTGTTTCTAAGAACAAGATTAAGAAAATAAGCCTTGTTTTCTCATGTTTAAAACCATTGTTTGAGCTGGTTTGAGATAAAGCCTTGCTAATGTCTGTGTTTTAATGACAGCAGGAGCTGGGCAGTGAGATCTCTGAGCTGACAAGTCAGAAATTCAAAGCACAGATATTGCTCTGTTCTCTCCATGCCTTGCTTCTTTCAGCCTGAATTCAGTCTGCCAAGCACTCAGACCTCCTGTCCTTTCTCAATGTTCCCACATTTAGGTATTTCAAACTGCTAGGAAAAGCTTTACCTGAGCTAATTTCTGCATTTATCTTTTCCCACCAATCTAGCAAAGATGAGTTAAGGCAATTCTAGCTGCAATAGTCAAATATGAAGCCAACGCTCCATTTTTTTCTCATCAGCTTGTTCACTTGGCTGTAAGTGCAGCATTAGAATAATCTCTCCACATCAGGAAAAGAAATATAATGACGTGAGTATTACACAAAATTTGAACTGAATAGCAGACTCAATGCAATTTTAGTAGTTTTTCTCTTCATTCTCAACTTTTCTATTTTTCTCTCCAGCATTTCTGGATAGACACTCTGAAACTATCAATATGAATAGGATGTAACAACAGCCATCTGCAGGTCAGATAAACCCATCCATCAGCACATCAGCAAGTGGACCTAAAATATTTATAGAATTTTTATTCATGAGAGAAAGAAAACGTTAATTGGTGATTAACATAAGAAGGTAATAATGAACTCAAATCTGTGTAGTGCAGTTTTGTTATTACTCATTTTCTGCAGGCAAGATAAGAAAGCAAAATGAAGAAATTAGTTTTCATTTGCCAGAAAAGCTATTTTGTGTAGATTACTGATGAAATGTATTTTGAAATCTGATGCATCTGTACATATCAAGATTCATTTCTCTGATCTAGTGAAATATCACAGATACTTCCCAAAAAGGGAGCTTTATAACAAACAGTAAAATCTCTATCAATCACTGTGTATTCATAATAACTCATAGCCCTGATACTTAATTACAGCTAAATATAATTTCTGACTTGAAACATTTTCAGCATAGCACTCAGCATATTCCTAACATAAAATGAAGTTTTTTTGTATTAGAAGTTCAAATACTTTAATGGATTTGAGTCTGTCATGAAGTTGTCTATATAGTCAGCAATTACTGTATGTAAAAGTGTGAAAATAAGTTCAATTTCTACAAAACAAGCAACTCTCTTGGAAGAAAGGTAGTGTTCCTTTAAGTAGTCTTCTTTAGAGAAAGAAAAGCTGAAGTGCCATAAAAAATTATATCCATTGCTTGTCCTCTCCTAGTTTAATTTCATTTTAACTTAAATAAACATTTCTTTACATTTAGTAACATTGGAAATAGCTGTTCTTACTCATTTTGGATGATTAAAACTACATTAGCAATATAGATGTATTAATTTACAGATACAGCTACTAATTGCTTAAATATTGAGTTCAAAACTAGACACTAGTACTGGGAAGGGATAATTGGTTCTTGCCGTGGAAAAAAAACTATAATAAAGAACTTGAAAGTGCTGTCACATTTCACATAACAAGCAAAATCTCAGAATATTTGAAAAATATTCTGAAAGAAAATGTCTTGGGGCTTTCTTAATGAGAATGAATGTGGTTTGAAAAGATCAAATAATATTCACATATGTCAAATACAGGTTCTAATAACAGTTAGAGATAATGAATAAAATTAAAGTAGGCCATTTTTAGTCACTTAGGATCCAATAGGAGGCATACCTCTTCCTAACTGCTTGTTAAAATATAATTAGAAGCATTTGCTGTATTTACCAAAAAACTCTGCATCAAAGATTTAAAAAAACTAAAATTGGATATTTTACCATTCTTTAATTTTCTGTTTTTGTTTTATTAGCATTTAAGTAGCAAATGGCATATAAATATGTTAATATTGTAATAACTGGTATAATGCAGTTATAACCATAACTAATATGGCAGCTATAAATATTCTGATAGGAGAGATGGGGTTTTTCCTCTCATCCTGAATATGATGGCTGTAGCAACCTGCAATTATCTGCAAATATATGGAGCTGAATGTACAGAATTGTGGAAAGAAAGGTCCAAATTGCAGCATTGTTTGGACACCAAGTATTGAATTTTGTATTGAAAACATATGGAAACTCTGAAGAGGAAAAAAGATATCGGGGTGAGGACTGTGATGTTGTTGCCTTTGAGTCTCAGTTGTCTCAGCTCAGGTGAACTCAACACAAGGTCAGCACTGATCATTTGTCCATAGTAGTCATAGGGGGAACACAAAGGCTTTTCAGAGTGCTTGTTTTAGATGTTAGACTGGATCCAAAGTGGATCTAGCCAGTTCAAACTAGATCAAACCAGACCAAACTTGATGCTCTGTGATCAAAGATGTCCCAGCTCTTCCAAATATAAGCCTTCTCTGCAGGTTAGGCTTCTACTGAGGCAGTTATGCACAAAATGGACACTAGGTTAATAATATTTTTCCATCTTATTATCTATGGTCAAACTGATGAGGAGATATTTTTACCAACACACAAATGCTTGCATTTTGTACTAACCACCTCTGGTCTGTATAGCAGAACACTCATTTTAAAATCAGCACTTTTATTTATTTACTCTATCAGAGGCAGCATAAGCTGCACTTAAAGTCAAGCCCTCTTGATGACACAGAACCTTTTACACCCTTCTTTTGCTAATGTATTCTTCAAGGGAAGACTTGCATGTTTGAAGATTACTCTCAGACATAATGAAGAAACGTCAGAAAGCCTGTTGGCCTAGAAAAGAGCCATTCACATCCACTCATTTATGCATATCCCACTCACATGCTGGTAGTGTTTTGTGACATATATTTCTATCCCCTTATCCCTCAAGTTATCAGGCACCATGTGTAAGGCAGGCATTAAAGCAGGAACATCACCCGTGACACCTAGTTAGTTGGGGAGAGACAAAGTCATTTGGAAGCCACACTACTTTGAGCCCAAAGCTTCTTGGTTCAATTTCTTGCTGGAATTGATTCCTTATAAATATGAATTACTCTTCATTTGATCTTTTCTCATTTGTGGGCAGGGCAGCAGTGCCCCACAGATCTCTGTGTGGAGGGTCCACACACAGATTTTAGGTTTTCAGTGTTTTCTCTGTGGAAAGCAAGAAATAGAAATTGGGTGCTTCTCTACATGAGACTTTGGAGGGTGCACTTTGTTTGGCATCACCTTATTGGAATGGGGACTTAAAAGCTTGGGGCAGCAAAGGGAGGAGTATGTCAGATATGCATTCTCACCCTCTAGAAATTCATCACAGACACCAGGGAAAATCTTTAAAGGTAGATCTCTGATTTGAAGTGGGTCCTCTTCTGTGAATCATCACTACACTGTCATTCCCCAGGTGTGCAGGGTGAGGCAGGAGGTAAACAGAGCTGTAAAACTGATGAAATTTGTGACATTGTAATGTTGATCCTACATTTTCAGGAAGAAAGGAAACAATTATCTGCTTATGACTGAGAGAGAAACCAAGATAGTACCTTAGTCACCTTCCATGAGTTAAAGAGTACCAGACCAACCTAGCCCTTAGCCACTATTTTGTGCTGGATAAAGTTAGTGTTTATCTTTGGGTTTTATTTTTATTCTGGACATAATGTATGTGTGGACGTCCCTGTTATGCACAGTCAGCTGGAGTAGATTGCTCTGGACTGTGTTCAGTTGAGTTTTGAACACCTCCAGAGATGATGAATCTCCAGCCTCTCTTGACAACATCCTCCCAATCACTCCCACTTTTTTTTCTGATCTTTAAGAAGAATTTACTGTAGTTTAGCTTGTGCCCATTGACTCCTAGCCAGTCACTAGGTACTACAAAAAGGGTTATGTCTCCATCCAGTATTTATCTGCCTGTTTTCCTGTGTGCTAGGTTGCACTGGTCCTGAACTTGCAGTAGCTGATCCTACGTAATTAAACAGTTCTCCTGGAATTCTGATGCTCTATGACCCTATCATGAGGGATTCTTCCAGTCTTTATTCTTCCTGAATAAAGCAATTTGCCCTCCTGAACTGCAGGGTTATGTTCCTGTTTGGCTTTGTCTCTCTTCTCTCAAGAGCCTGAACTCCACCATCTCATAGCCCCAAATGGCTCATGATCCCAGACATTTCTGTGCTCCCAATGGGATCATGGCTCTGCCTGTGCATGCAGATCCCTAATTTCTGCTGTGTGCATCCTGTGCCTCACACGTTATTTACAGTTACTTGGAGAGGCTGCCAGCCCTGCTGGCTTCACAGAAAAGTGAATTTTCTGAAAAGGGAACTTTTCAGAAAAGTTCCCATAATGCTGCCCTACCAGCCCTGCTTTGTGCACCTCTTCCAGCACTGCTTAAAAGGTTTCCAGTGGTGCAGTTGCATTTTATATGAAGTTTGAAAAACAATTGCCTTGTCTGATTAGTTGTGATCATGCAAACAGATTTCTCAGATATGTAACTTTTGAAAAAGAATGGTACATGACATTAAACAGCACAGGATGTCTCCATTACAGAAGCAATTAGATCACTTTGAGCAATTAAATGATGCTGTATGTTGCCCTCCTTTGGGTAAGAGGTATCTTTTTCACTCCTTTTTGGTTCTGTTTTTTTTTTTTTAGGTTGTGCCCCATATTTTGGCCAACATTTCTACCACTTCTCAGGGATGTGATATCTCGACTGTGCATGATCTATTGCTGAGGATGTAATGAGAGTCAAGTTTGCCAACACAGTCATTCCATTATCTAAGTCATTGCTCCATAAACTGCTTTGAGGTACCTTGAATATGAAAGGCCATATATCTCCATAAATTCTATTTTATTCTGTAGGGTGCCCAAGCTGTGCCAATGCATATTCAGTGTTCTGGGCAATGGGAAGAAAATGGGAGGGGGAAGAGGAAAAAGACCATTCTTAACTGTGCTTCACTGGCCTTTCCTTCTTCACTACAAAACTATTTTTGGATGTTTGACACTCACTCTTGAAATTGTTTCAGTAGAGTTATAAGTGTGTAATGAAACATGGCAAAGAACTCCTTGTGAGTAACAAGTCTTAAAGGACTGCCATCAAAACAGCAGTTTCTTGCTTCTAGAGCTAAAGCTACAAGCCATATTTTAAACTTTGGTTTTGGGCATGTCATATTTACTGCACGACCAGAACTTTTCAAAGGTGATGCTGAGCATCTCCTTTTACTCTTCCTGAGCACTGCTAAGGTCTGGAAGCAGTCACACTATTCTCTCAGTACTCTTGATTTCTCCAATCACCTTTTTGGGGCATATTAAGCTGTGATTATGTTCATTTCCTATGAGTCATAAGTGTGCTACAGGCTCTTTAAAGGTGTTTTTTGTGGGTGTTGGATTGTAGAAATGGGACAGATGTTCTACAAGCTTTTCTGATTAACAGCCCTCTGTTGCATACAAGACCAGAAGAACAAGAGATGTCTCATACTCCATAAAAGAATATATGACCATAAAGGAGATAAAATTTTTGCATGTAATTTGATTTCTGAGCAGTTTTTTATATACTTTGATAAAATGAAATTAAGAGGGACTAATGTCAACTATAGGGCTGCTCCAGCATTTCAAAATATGGATAATTAAGTGAACCTCAGTAAATAACATAATCATCCTGAGGATGCAGCTTGGCTGGAAAACGCTCAAGATCTGGCATAATATTTTGGCAAGTGTGTTTCTGGCAAGGGGAGAATCAGAATGTGTAAAATGCAGGAAAAGTTTTTTAAAAATGGAAGAAAAGTAACTTTTTCAAGTAAGGTAATTTGTGTGGAGTTGATTACAGGGAACATTAAGTTGGAAAGTCAGGAGATTATCTGGTTCCAGTCACTTCAGTATCTGAATCACAAGTTTATGTTACTTCATTGTAGGGAGAAGAGCCGTGCATCTGATTTTGGACTTTGTGTTATGTGCGGTGACTGTATAGAGAGTTGCACTACAATGTTGCTCCACATTCGGCTTTGTATAAAAATATTCAATGTATTTCTCATTTTTCTCTGTCTAGTTCTTCCATCCCTGGTCTCTATTATTTGTGGCCTAAGACTCTTACAAGCCTTGTGCTCTTCTTGTGGATTATCTGATGGATTTAGCATTAGAGAAAAGCAGACATCTATCTTGAGGTGCATTAATTGTAAGTTGAATGGATGGCTGCACACCCTCAGTATTCTGTTTTTAATGTTGTCATGGGTGTCATCTCTGTTTCCAGCTTTTTGGGTTTATTGCACTTCTATTTTCTGTAATTTTCTTGAAAGGCAGAAGGTAGAGTTATGCTGTGATGAATGAGTTGGGGAGCCTATAGCTCAGGCAGTAGTTTGTTCAAAGATTGACCATTGAATGTAAAGTATGCAAGGCTAAGAACAGGTTTGATATGATCCATTGTGGAAGGTGCAGTGATTCATTTTCCTTTTCCAAATATGCTATCTTGGCTGTAGTTCTGCCATTTGTCACATTTTTCTATTAATAAGTACCCAGAAGGACAAAAGCATGAGCAGGCTTTCCAAAGTTCAGGATAAAATAAATTAGTATGTAAGAAATATCTTCTTGACATAACAGAACACACACCTGACAGCATACCACGTAAATTAGCAGCTTCTGGGATGGTAGCTGCAAAATGATAGCACATGGAAAGCTTTTCCAAGAGGTGATATTGAGAGCTGAATGGGAATTTCAAGAGCATTTGGGAATGTTTGGCTCTCATTTCAGGTTATTTTATTCATAGCTCTGTCTGTGATGAGGCATGTGCCTATATTTATAGGGACATCATATTTAAACCCGAACAGGAACTGTTGCCAGTCTCAGGTGAAAAAAAAGTAGGTAAACATTTACTTTATATTGCCTCTCTTCAGCAAAGTTATAAACATATGATAAAAGTTAATCACATGTGTATATTCTTTATTTATATTCTTTACTGGATGGTAATCTGGGCTCTCAAGCAGATGTATGGTTGCACTGTTATATGGCCGTGGGCTGTGAGGTTCATGGCCAAGTTGCTCAAGGAATTCATGATCTTGAAATACTGCAACACACTGGAATCTGCAGGATTTAAAATAAATTAAAGGAAAGGAAGAATTTGTGTGTTTTATCCTAGCAGAGCAAAGCCTCCTTACTGCTGATTCTGCTGTGAAGATCGGGAGGGTGTTGGTTGCTCAGGCAGTGACAGCGCTGGATTAAAAACAAGCCAGGTTGGTACAGATCCAGGGTAAAGAGTGCTAGCTGAGAAAAAATGAAAAGGTAAGCACATATGGCTGAACAGCTGCTTTCAAATTTATAAAATATCTTCTTTAATCCCCACAGCTTTCTTGGCTTTTTCCTCCTAATGCTGTTCCTTTATAGCAAACACTGTGAAAATCATTCTGGTTTTTTTATTGTAATTTTTTCCCTAATATTAAATCACTTCCATTTCAAGTTTATAGTTTTGGTTTTCACCCAGAATACACCGAATGCAGAAGTAAATAATTCTAGAGGAGCCAAGCAGAGTTTCAAGTCATAAAATGGAGAGACAGTGAAGGAGAAGAAAAATTGTTCTATAGTAAGTCAAATTATTTATTCTTGTATTTGTGGCATGATTTTTTTTTTCCTTACTGCTTTTGCTGCAGCAAACTTCAAATATATGCATGATTTTATACTTAGTCCAAATAAGGGAATTTTTCTTGCCTCAGTCTTAGGATAATAGTTTTTAACAACACTTTCTCTACTTTGCCTTGGAATTCTCAAAGCACATTTAAGATATTAACTTATTAAATTTAACAGTATACCTAAAGGGAGGGAAAATATTCCAATTTTCAGCCATGAAATACAGTGATTGTTACAGTGCTCATACAATAAAATAAAGGGAGTGTAGGACAGAATAGGGGAGTGCGTCCTGTCTATGATAATCTTAATCCATTAAAACTTTAATATAGTTCAATTTTTATAGGAAATATTTATAACTAAATTGTCTATCTCTACAAGAGAGCCTTATTTTTCTTCTAATATACTCACTTTTATTTTGATTTTTATTAGTTGTCGGAAGTGTAAGTCAAACAAAAATTCTAATATTTTTTCTGAGAAAAAGGTCATGTTTCAGAAATAGATTTTCTTTTCAGGTTTTCAATAAATTAATTTATTTCAGATGACATTTCAAAGAACAATAAGTTTTTCAGGATTTTTCTCTACAATTGGGTGGTTTTGGGTCCTTCAACCAAATTGATGAGAGAAATACCAAACTTCAGCTTGTATTTTCAAATTTAGATGGGGATGTTCTTGACTGGGCAGGCTTTTAATATTATTTCTGTTTTACTGCCTTCTGAAAAGAAGCAAAACTAAAAATGTTGCCCCAAACTCAACTTTCTTGTGCTAGAATTGCTCTGGAGTCCAGACCCAGATGCTAATTTGGATACGGGAATCAGTACATTTGCATCATGATAACATTTCTTTTGGCCTTCTGCTGCTTTTTTATGGAGTCATTGATTTGAGCTCGCCACAAGGGCTTTGTCCAGCACTTAGACATGGATATAAACTCCTGGGTCCCAGGATCCCATTTTTTTTGAAGTTGTTTGAATGTTTGTGGCCAGACTTTTTTCCGTTTTCCCAAAAATACCTGGTAAAACAGACAGGAAGCCACCAAGACTCCAATTGACTTCATGTATGTTTAAATAAATCTGTTATGGATTGTAACAGATGTCAAAGAGAAAAAGCTCCAGTTAAGTGGCTTTTTTGCCCCTAAATACCTTTAATACCTCCACTTTTGAATTTAGAACTCCTAAAGGACTTCAGGAGGGGAAGTCCTTTCACTGTTTAATGCATCTCAGTGTTTAAGAGGCGTTTGGACAATGCCTTCATTAGCATGCCTTAGCTTTTGGTCTGCCCTAAAGTGATCAGGCAGTTGGGCCAGATGATCATTGCAGGTCCCTGTGAACAGAATTAAATTATTTTATTATTGTTATTCTTACTATACTGTAAAATCATATTAATGTGCTATCAGAAGTGATAGTAAAGGTCATTCTTTTATAAACAGAGAATTGCAAATTACTTCAAGCTTTGTTTCCCTTTATGTAGTAGTCTTTTATGTGTGTTTTTCTATAGCTGGACTGAATAATCTTAGTTTGACAGAACAAGTATATTTTGCAGAGGGGAAAAAATCTCCAGAGTTATGACCACGTCAGCACTTGGCAGCTCAATAGATCTGTATTTTCCTATTCTCTTTCAGCACACACGGGTTTAATAGCTTACCTGTAGAACAGGAAGTTTAAACCTGGTCTTTAAAGACCTGTGTCTTATTCCAGAGGAGACCTCTATCATTATTCCAGCTAGGCTGACAACACAGAACACACTGTCAAAGTCCTGGAGGTAATACCCTTATTACATGTGTCATTAGAGGATGTTTGCCATATCTGCTTTAACACCGCAGACATTTTAAGTAGGTTATTCCATCACTTTGCCATTTTGATTATGACAACAAAATGACACCATATTGAAATGGATTTTGGAAAGAAAGGCTAACTGTCCAAAGAGGTCCATGCTCGCTCTAATTAAAATTGGCTTAGGTGGCACAACCTTCATAATTCAGACTATGGCTATGAAGGATATGCATGTTGAAAGCGCTCTTTGCTCATTAGTGCTATTTCTGTCAGACACTGCTACCTGCTCTTTTCTTAATGAATGCTAAGCCATCTCTTTAGAAGATTGTGCTGCTTCCCTGGACTGAGGGAACTGTCTTATTTCCTCCCAAGTTCGTTGAGAGTAAAATCGGGGAGTCACCTCTTTGACATTTCCCAACCTCTGTACTTATTTATCTCTTTGAGACCCTGCGCTCCAGAGATATCACTGTCTTAATTAAGAAGAAGGATGTGACCATGGTAAATTGACTGATTCCATTGATTAAGGACTAGCTGTACAAGTAACATTGATTTTAACAGTGGGTCTACATAAATGTAATTGTTCGAACATGGGGCTGCATAATTATGGTGATGTACGAGAATAGTTGGTTTGTCCTTTTCAACCTTCACTAACATTCTTTTGCATGGTAATGTTCCTCGTTCAATTAGCAGAAATCTTAAATGTTACAAAATGTCTTTTGTGAAGGCACACAGTAATCATTATAGTCTAATTTAATCTAACAGCATCAGACAGATACATCTCTTTCTTTTCCTTTCTTTGTTTCTAGATTTTTCTCCTCTACCCTTTTTTTTTTTTTCTTAGCTCTTAGGAGCACTCATACCCCCATAAATATAAATAATAAAAAAAAAGTAAGAAAGAGTCTTCCTTGCTCTGCTGAATTTGTAAAATGTATGATTTTGAGCAAGAACCCACAGAGTTAATTTATGATTAGAGACAATTTGTTTTCTTCTTTCCCCAGTTCAATTTCCTATGGGCCATGCTGAACATGTTCTTAATCTACCCAGCAACTTCACTAGCCCTACCTCTGGTGGAAAAATTGCGTTTTTCCCCAAATGTGGACAAATATCATGCCTTTTTTTTTAATTTACCATCCACCTGTCCATCTCTCATCTCCATGCTCCCCTAAAACCCATGCATGCTTGATTGCACATCTCTGATATTTCTTTTTGTGAAGAATTCATAAGGGTTTAGTGCATGCCTTGCTTTTAATGCAAGTCAGCAAGCAGAATCTGGAGAGCCAGAAATTTAAGGAAGGAAATGGAAGAAAGCAGCACAAAAGCTGAAGTTTTAATTGCTGCAATAAATATGTGGACCACTTTCAGAGTACAGAACTTGTGCTACCAGTTCATAATTATTTTTTATGGTGTATTCTCCAGACAGAGCAGAACTCCATGGGGCATTAGGTTATTAAGTCTTTTGGGCAAAAACTGTCTCTTGGCAAAGCGTTTATATGACTGGTGAGTAATTCTTGGTAAGAAGTAATAACTTAGTTTTGTAGGGTTGTTTATTAGCTCAAAAAACTCTGATTTTGTAGCACCATAACTTACTTGGAAGTCTGAGTCAAAGAGCTCAACCACTGGTTTCCCTTCTCCCTCAGTGTTTTCCATGTCTATTTTCAGTAAGCAAAAAAATGGGAATTTTGACATTCCCAAACTGCTTTGAGTTTACCTTTTTAATGCTACTTATAACTGCAGATACAGATACCCTTGAAGCTTCAGTTCAATGAATAATTAGCTTGATAGAGGAGATCCATGTGGCTTGAGGGACTCACTGGATCCATGCGGATTGAGGGCCAGTTTTGGATAAAGGTCTTGGTCATTGATAGCCCAGCCCTTGGATGCGTGCTTAGGTAGAAAGTTCCACCAGGAATTTTGATATCCCAGCCCTTGGATGAGACCTTAGGCAGGAAATTCCACCAGGTAGGCTCAACAAAGAATGGTTCAATGGAGGGTTAGGGCTGCCAGACCCAATATTTCAGCTTACTTGCAGAAGCTTTCTCCTCTTCACCAGCCCAGAGCCTAACAAGTCAAGCAGCACTCCAAAGGATGGATATAAAAGACGGTTAAAGATGTGTCCTGCTTGTCCTGAAAATGTTCTTTGTTGAGATGTGCTTTCCAGTTGATCACTGCCTAAGTTGTCCCATGTTCCTAGACCAAAACTTGCTGTCAGGCTGGACACTCCAGATAATGCTGTGGTCATCATATGGCAGGTGTCCTTGAAAAGTTTAGTTTAACTTTTTTTTTTTTTTCCCCCTGCCACAAAATGCAATATTTATTTCCCATATCTGCAGCAGGAAACACTTTGGATAATCAGTCTCTTCCATGCTATCAAAAACAGGCAAAAACTGTCCTTGCAGTACGTGTGCATGAGTACATGATATATCTAAATGAGAATGAAAGCCCTCCAGCAATCAAGTATGCACACAAGTTAAGAGAAGTGACACCAATACACACACTTCAGCACATATACATGCATACTCACAAAAAAATCATATCCTGGATTTAAAAGGCTTCAAGATTAAAGGCCCAAGGGGCTTAAAACTTAAAGAAATATTTCTTCCACCTCATTGCATATTCATGAGTGAGTATTTTGGCAAGCAGACTGAGCAAAATAGCTTACAGAATTATGGAAGGAAGATTATTGTTGATTCCTGTGTGCCACAACAGAGCTTTCACAGAGAGAAAGGAAAATGTAAATAATCATCCAAATGACTGCATTGACACAGGTGAGTCTGAGGGCCCTATCCAACTTGGGTTGTTACAAGTTTTTGACCCATGTAAGCTGCAAAACTTGGAAAAAGGGTACCCCAGGGACCAGCCCTTTCTGGGGACAGGTTAAAAGGTAGGAGGGGAACCTGCCCTGCACAGCACGAGGTTGCAGAGGCAGCATTCACAGCTTTTCTCTCTCTGCTGCTCTTGGTTTGGCCCAAACCTAAAGCTCCCAGCAGACACCAGGGGTTTGTGTCAGGTTCTCGTGTATTCCACCACGTTTGCTCTCAATTTCTGTGCAAGATGAAGACTTGACAGAGGTTAGTTTTAATCTCCAGGATTTTTGTTTTTTATGACCAACCACCTCTGCTGTGCTGGTAACTCACCTGGATTTTTCTGTCGTTCAGTGGTTTTTTTTGTTGTTTTCTTTTTTTTTTTTTTTTGTTGCCAAGACTTTATGATGTCTGAAAATCTTTTGGGGCAAAAAAATATTTTTCTCTGTATCACTTTGGCAGATACCATGAATACACATACTAGGGCTTTATATACCTGATTAACAAGCAAGAAATTTCAGTGATAAAACTGAGCAATATTAATGAGACAAAAGTAGATTCTAAGAACAATAGGTAAATAATATGATTAAGATAGCAAGAAAGAAACTCAGTGAAGAAATAACAATACAAAAAGCAGTTTGCCACTTGTTTACCTTTACTCAAAGTGACTTAGTTTACATAAAAGCAGAGTGAACAAAGGATGGCTTGTTCAAAAGAGTACAGTTTCCCTGTATCCTCTGGTAGCAAGCAGACAACATTGAAGACAAAATTACTGCTACCTTTGAAAGCAGAAATTGTGCTTGGAAACGTGAAGAAGGTAAAAATACAAAGAACAAATGCATGGCTACATCCAGCACATGAGACATACCAGGACTCAGTATCTCACTCTAACCCTGATTTCTGACATGAGAAATCTTTGCACATGTTGCAGTAAAAAAATATGAAACTTTTTTTTTTTTATAAGCAAAGGAGTAGCTCTCATGGAAGTATGGAAGTGGAATTTCAGTGTTGCAGAGATATATAGAAACTTGCAGACAGGAGAAAGGTCAGAAAGCCTATTTTTGGATTAAAATAACAGATTTCACCAAAAAATTTCCTTCAATTTAGCGTTTATCTTCACCGTGAGACTTAAAAATATTTATATTCTACAGAAATAGTTCCAGTTTGTGCACAGCCAGAGTTCCTTAACCCAGCCTAGTTTTAGAGTGTCATGCTTCTCTTTCTCTTTTTCTTTGTATTTTTTCTACCTCCCTAGTCTGGCATCTTTGTAGGCTGTATCCCTTTCCCTTGGGAAAGGAAGGCTTGACGCCATCTCTCTCTGGGTCAGTTAAGCTTGACCTAATTCTTGTCTGGGGAGACAAGGTGAGCTGGTGGGTCCTTTTTCAGGAACACCAAACCCATGGTTCTTGTCTGTCTTTTAAGGCACAAATTCAGCTGCTGCCTGATCTTCGCAGGGACTTGGGACCCTGAGGCATGACAGGGTAACAGGGCACTGCTGTGAACAGGGACATGGGGACAGGCTCATCTTTGACAAGGTGGAAGTGTAAGTTATGATGTCATTTTTAATATTCTCAGTAGTCCTGAGTCCCACCTTCCTGCCCTCTGGCATTATCATTGGAGACAGAAGTGCCTTAGGAAACCTGAGGAGAGGGGGAGAAGACACATAGCCAGAGCACAGCCTTGATCTAAAATGGTGCCTGGCCTGAGCAACTTTTAATTGTGAAATAATTCAGAGGTTCTCTCCACCTCCCTCCCATTATACAGCTGGTTAAAATCACCAGCGCAATGCATTTCCCTGTGTTCCCTCTGTGCTTGAAGCAACAGCACCAACTGAATTTCTACTGACAACCTGCAATTACTTCAGCAGAGAGCAAAGCACAGCCCAAAACATCAGGGAGGTATTTGTATCTCAGACAAGGCCATTTCCCACAGGCCACAGGATTAGTGTGTGAATGAGTGGAAATATGGCTGTGGGCTATATGTGATGACAATTCATAGCACATCCATCCCAGAGGAGATTTATGGATCTGCAGTGTACAATACACTACCTTCAAATTTATTTTGCTGACCCCACTTTGAAATAAAGTAGTATTGTGAATATAACACTCATGCTATTCAAAATATCCCTAATATTATGGGTCTAAAATCATATTTTTTATTTTAATGGGTTTTTTTGGTGCTATTATCCCACTGTCTTGAGCTTTTACAAGAATAACTACAGTATGCATCAGAAATGTCTCTGGTCTGTGTCTCACTGACACTGAACAAGGACTGGGATGGTTCTGTGTGGAACTGTAATGCTGAGCCCACAATTAACATTTCTTACAGTTACAATTAGATGCTACAACTTGACCCTTCTGCCACTGATTTTATTACCAATCTTCTCTTTTGCCTTTCTTAAAACATTCCTGCTCGTTCTTAAATAAGAGCATTGTGAGGACAGCCCATTTGTACCCCTGTTTGAAGCACTGGGATCTCAAAAAACTGTTCCTATTTCCTGATGGGCTTCCATTTTCTCTTGTAAAAGCTTCAAATCAGACTCAACTTTTCCAAAAGAAATACTTCTAGGTTAGTTGTAAATCTTTGAATGTGTTAGATATGAACTCGGTTTTTAGGAGGTAATTGTAGGTCTGCGAACATTAAAAAGTTTAGGAGGTAGCTAGTAGAATTCACTACTAACAGAAAAATGTACAGTTTTCAGAAAGTGGAATGAGATGGTGAATTCTTCCTAAACTACATTTTTAAAAATTATATCTAGCTGGTTGATGTAATATCTTATCATTCTCAAGTATTTAATATGCATCCTGACAAAGTTTCATGTTAGTTGATCAACTGTTTTGAATAAGGCGAGAAAAGTTTTCATTCTTTGGAAATGTTTCAAATACTGCTCTGGTTACACAGCTCTAGCATTTTGAGAATTCCTTCCACAAAATGCCTTTGTTAGAACTCTGCTTTTTGTAGATTGGTGGTTTTTTGTCTTTTTTTTTTTTAATTCAAAGTCTCTAGGCTAGTATTTCCAAAGGCATGTAGACCAAATCTCTCCCAGTGCACCTCAGAAATGTCAGATCTGCAGAAGAGCTGACATATAAAAAATAGAGTTCAAGGGAAATTTTTTGCTCTTCAGTCTAACTGATGAAACAGTAAATTCAGGGATGAGTATCCAGAAAGCATCTTATTTACTGGGTCTTTTCCTAGTTCAGTTTGCCTTTCACCAAGCTCAAATGTGCATGAATAAATGATGAGGACAAATTTCTAATAACCAAACTGGCAATTGTGCTTCTAACCCATTTCAGATTTTTTTTTCTCAAATGCCATAAACTTTTTGAAGATGCTGAATTTGTCAATGCAAATAACCTTAGATCCAAAAGAAATTCCGTGGGTTTTTTTTATTTTGGCTGGTTTTGTAAAATGTCCAGTTTGAGGAAATTAGCTAAGCCAAACTTGTCTTCACACAAAAGTCACACCAAAGTAATTTGAATCGCTTTATAAATCGATTTTGTTAAACCGATGTGAACACTTGTTTGGACACTCCTAAATTGATTTTGTCCTGGCTTATATTGATTTAGCTTAAGTCAGGGAGGAATTCACTTAAGATAAATTAATGCAAGTCTGAAATAAAAAGTGCCCACATAGGGTTTGCATGGGCTTGTTAAATTGATTTAAAAATGCACTTTTAATTAAAGTGATGTAACTTTGTGTAGGGTAGGCCTAACACCACAGAGAGAAATCATTGGCTTGCAGAAATGATGAGCTCTGTCATGTTCTGAAAGGGCTTTAGGTCTAGTTCAAGGTATTGCAAGGTTTCTACATTGATATTTGAAATAGTCTACAGCAATTTTGCAAATTTGTAAATCTCCCCACTCAGAGAAAATACCTCTCTCCTCACTCTGACAATTTGCTAATTTTTCCAATCATCAGTATTGTTTCCATTAAGACGAAAGATTAGTGTGAAACAAAATCTGATTTCTGAATTTACAAAATCTGCACACATATTTTAACTTTTCAGCTCTCTGCTTCCTTTAAGCAAAGCCATCTCCAAGACAACTTCCTTCATGTCATAAAGACATTGATTTTGAAATAGGCAAGCACCTCTTGCATATTGGGGGCTAATTTCATGTTGAGGCACAATAGGACGTTTTCTGGCTTCATAACTAGCACTGTCTTGCTAATGTAAAGCAATCAGTTTTCATTGTACTGCTAATTGTTGAATTTCCATGTGCACTTCAATAGACAATTACCAATTTTTCCTCAAATCTATTTGTCCAGCAAAGAGGGTCTAGACACCAGTGGCCTTGCAAAGTAACCCTGAATAATGATTAGGAAAAAAAAGGCTGTAGCCTTCACGATGCTGCCTAGAATTGGCAATCAAAATCTGAGATTATGCAGAAACCTCTATCTCAGAATGTGCCTTGTTTGCTGAACTCTTGCTTGATGCAAAGCAGAGTTTGAGGGGATTTGCATTACACATTGGCATGTAGAAATCAAACCCATATTCAAATCCTTGATCTCCCAGAAAGAGAAAATAGCAAAAATTACATGTTTTCAGAGACAAAGCTATTCATGGGACAGTAATCATAGCTGGTGTTGGATGGGACACCGCTGCTGGAGGGCTGCTCTCCTTCCCATTCAGAGATCACCCTCTGCAATTGCTTTGTTCCTGTGGTATTCCCACTTCTTCCCTTTGATTGCCCTGCAGGGAATGTGATGCCTTGGATTCCTGAAGTCCAGTTCACTCATAAACCAGGAGCCCTTTGCTAACTGTAGACCTGGCAAAGTGGCTTTGGCATTGCTGAACCAACCAGCTGTATTTTCCATGGAAGAGTTGTCATATCTCTGCTGTCATCTAAATAAGTAGCTGAGCTTGGCCAATACCCATTTCTTTCTGTTTCTCCCATAAATAGGGAAAATAAGCTTCATCTGCATAGTCCCTGTAATATCCTATCTTAACTTTTGCTTTTCTTCACACACACACACAAAAAGTAGTTTCTTAAACCTTTGCACTATTTGTTATTTGTATTATTCCACTTGGCACTCTAACTAACTTACATCTTTGCTAAAGTCTGGAAGGCAGCTGGCAACAGTACTTTGGAAAGAGT
>NW_005054384.1:2300122-2312814 GCF_000277835.1 Geospiza fortis
TCCTGCTGACACCTTTCAAAATGAGATTTACCCTTCTGTCGCTGCCAGGAGTTGACAGGTTCCATTTGTAATGCATTTCTGTATCAGTGCTTTAGGAGCTGTCCCTCGTTCTGTAGCTGTGTATTTGCTTTCTCTTTCCCAAGAGCTCAAGTTTGTGCCTCTCTATATTTAATTTCATCTTGGTCCTGTGAATGTTAGAGAGCTCCATAGAAAGGTCAAGTGGGACGGGTCACTGAGGCTAAACTGCTTCATTGCCAAATTTAGTTTCAGGCACATTTGTGCAATGGACTAGAATATTTGCAAAATATTTATTCCTGTCACACCCGTGTTTTTTCAAGCATTGCATTTCTAACATTGGACTGTATTTTAACAGTGAAAAAAAAAACTGTGCTGAAGTCTTAAGCTTACTGAAGTGTAAGAAAATGACTTAAGAAAGAAAGGTACACTTACTGGAGGAGTCACTGGCTCAGTTTCCACTGCCTGAAGAGTGCCTACATGGCTTCAGTGCCCTCTTGAGCTTCATTAGTTAACTGGACTGTCTTGTTCACACTTTTGTTTATTTTTTGCTGTTGTCTACAGGCATTTATGTCTTCTGGGGTTGCTGTATTGCATCTTAGCAAGTCTCATGGTAAGTCTGAGGATTTTAATTTTCTTATTATTGACTTCAGGGTCTTTTGGAACAGGTTCATCTATTTTTAAAAGGCATTCTTCCAAAGTTTATTTTCACCTTGAATGTTGGGATTCTTCCCTAACCATGTCACACCTTTTTTACAGACACCCATAGATTCCACAGTTAGACTTTTCTTTGTTATGATTCCTAATAGCTCTGTAATTTTGAACAGCAGTAGCTACCAAAGGCATCACTTTTGAGAGTGGTGGTTAGCTGTGCACATTGAAGATGTACAAATTCAGCTACCATCAAAAAAGAAGTAAAAAAATAAAACTATGAGTTGCTGCAATCAGCAACAAATAAAAAAATACATAATAAAAAAAAAAAGGAAAGAAATCATAGATGGGCCCCTAGAGTACAGAGTTTGTTCAGAGAACATGTCCTGTACACAGAGGCATGAAAGGCAGTACAGAAATGAGTTTCAGCAGTTAAATGGAATCTTAGAGAATGAGATGTCATGGAAATGAGTGACATCAGGAGTTAATCAAAGTGCACAGGTAAGAAGGGAAGGGAAGAATTTCAGAGAGGTGGCTGCACATGCAGTGTGTGGCAAGGGACTGTCTCCCCATCCAGCTCTGTCACTGCAGGAAATAAAACACAATGTGGCGCAGGAGGAGAGAGATGAAAAATAGGACATTATCAGTGTAAAGCTAAGGATAATGATGGAAACATAAATATAGAACATGAAAATATTCCTAAGAACACACAAACACACCTGCTACTTGCTTGTGGAACTCATCTTTCCTTGAATATTGTGGCAAACTCTCTTGCAAGGAAACATTTGGTCTATTTTTTAAGTCTTCATATAAGACTTTGAAGTTCAAGACCATGCACCAGATTTTTATTCTATTCCAACTACCCTGAATTTGGAGAAATTGAGGTCAAATGCTACCTGAAAGCAGAGGAAGGAATGACTAACTTGTGGTTTATATTATAAACCTTCAGAGTCTATAAATGTTAAACTTGATCTGATCCATTATCACTTATTCTTTTCTTAGAGGTCTCTCTGGTCACCACTTGCTCAGTGTGAGAAAGGCTAGCAAAAAGTTGAGAATCAAGGTAAAATGTGTTATTATTTAAGGTTTTCTTAATTGTGGTGTTAAAAAATAATTCTATGCAGAACAAGCTTAAGAGCAGCAGATACCTAAGAAACTGTCAAATAGCACTGTTAACTATAATAATTTATCCTATAATTTAATGTAGCCCTGACCCCTGTCATAAGTTAATACACCATGAAGAACAGTGTGCAAAAAACATGCTTATTAATGAATTGGAGAAATAATGTGACATTGTTTTTTGCCATTTCCCAGGAAATATCTTAATATTGGAGTTAGCAGAGCCTAGACAATTTTTGCTATGTAATTATGTCTGTCCATATCTTACTAACTTGTGCTGTGATTAAAAGGCTTGTAATATTAATTATTCTCTCTGACTCCAATTGGTTGATTCAAGCCAAAAGCAACAGTATGGAGGAACCCTGCATCATGCACTCTTATTTTCTCTATTTTTGCCAATGTTTTAGTTAAAAATTCTTTGTAAATGCTAGCTACAGATGTACACATTCACCACTAGTGCTATGAAAAATACAAAATTCCTCAGAGAATTCAATTCTTCTTTTACTAATGATCATCTCTTCTGGCTGCTGAGTGGCACAAGGCCCTAAATACATTGGTGCTGTTCTAGAATTTCTCTGCAAGTAGGCAGGGGATTTATATGAGGATTGACATGCAAGGGGAAAGGCTGCCTAGTGGTGCTGTGATATTCCAGATATTGCTGTATCCTGTCTATTTTCTGTACCATTCTTGCAGCTCATGTCCTGTCATTGCTGCTTTGGCCCAGGAGATATGCTAGGCTTGAATTACCGAGGGAGAGCGTTCCTTCATCTTAGAGAAGCTGTTTGAAAATACCTGTCTGTGCTCACATATTTTAGTCATGAAAACCACAAATTAAGACTTAGGATATTAAATAATTTCCCTTCTGCACTATATCTGGTAGCATGTTTGTATTAGTAGTGCGGAACTCTGTCTAAAGACTCCTGATGCTGAAGAACTACATCAAAATTGAGGATAAGTTCCTTCCATAGCTGGTCTGGAGCTGTACTCTGAGTTTTTCTTGAGATTTTAAGTCACGCGTGTCTTAAACTGAGAAATTGCAGTCAAAATGAACTTGTGCCAAGAATACTGACAGCTGTGGAAAGGTGCAGCTTTAGGACAATGAGTGTCTCCAGAAAAAGGAGACCCACCCAGCAGACAACTTCCTTGGAGGTTCCTATTACTGTAACCATAGGGCTGGAAAGAATGAGTTCTCTCCTCTGAGGAAAAAAGATAACAAGTGTTTATTGGCATCTAACAATACTGTAGAGTAGTTACACTATAATTGGAGAGAATTCCCCATGCAGCTTCATTTTTCAAAAACTGAGACCTTAAATTTTGTTTTTAAGTATCTGATTAGAAACCTCCACTCTTAGATTCAACAAAATATGTTTTTATGATAAATAGCTTCAGTTTTCAATCAAATGTTTGGACATCAAAGCCAATGGAACTCTTGGACAAATCACAAAGGTTTTTTTGGGGGTTTTTAGTAGATTTTTTTTTTTTTTTACAATTCCCATGGAAATGGACAGCCCTATGTGGTTTGGTTTTTCCAGATCAATGAAAGCTAACAAGTTCTCCCTGATATTGTATCTGACTACTTGCTTAACAATGGATTTGATGGGGTAAATTCAGAGGAGTTTTAAAAGGCATTGCTTTGTTTGCTTGAGCGTTTAGTAGGATTTTTTTGACAACTACTTTCCTAGTAATCTTCCTGTTGAAATGCTGGGTCATTTTACACTCAATTCCTCTGAGGTTTTCTAATTTGACTTGAATACCTTGTTCAATAGCAATGGAAGGGTTAACTGTCTGGGTGTTTTTAGGTTTGCACTGTACACAGGGACTTGACATTTTCACACTAATTAAAGCAGGCTGCCTCAGTCCCTCTGTACATGTAACTCATATTTAATTCAATGGAATCATTGAGTGTGCATTGGTGGAAGAGTTGGGTCCATACTTGTCCTATTGTGATCATCAGGAGATGTCTTATCCAGTGGTATATTCCATTTACCCACAGCCTGACTATGGAAATAGTCATGTCTTTGAAATATTTCACCTAAATTAAATATTTGTATCAAAGAGAGAAGCCTTAAAGACTTCCTTTAATCCAAACTTTCCATAATTTGGGACTTGAACAAATACAAGAGCACCACCTCCAATACAGTAATGCTGTTGTTGCAGTTTTTGCTTCTGGCATGCAATATAAGCCATAATCATCTTCCAAAAGCATGTGACTTTATGGATTATGGATATGAAAATATTTCATGGATTTAATTTCATGTTTAAGTTCATGTTTTCTGGAATGCCATGTAGAAGTGTGTTCTTTTCCTTTTAGTTGCAGAAAATATGAAGACCTGGTGTCTCTGAGGTACCTTTTATATGTTTGCAAAACAAAAACCAGGTGCTCTGGCTACCTCTGGACTTAAGGTAGGACTCACAACTTAATAATTAGAGAACCATGGAATGCTTTGAGTTGGAAGGTATCTCAAAGGTCTTCTTGTTCCAACTCCACTGTCATGGACAGGGACACCTTCCACTAGACCAGTTTATTCAAAGCCTCATCCATCCTGGCCTTGAACATTTCCAGGCATGGGGCATCCACAAATTCTCTGGCCAGCCTTCTCCAGTGCCTCACCATCCTCACAGTAAAGAATTTTTTTCTTAATATCTAAATCCACCCTCTTTCAGTTCAAAGCCATTCCCTCTTGCCCTTGCTAAAAGTGCTTCTCCAGCTCTCTTGTAACCCTCTTGAGGTACTGGGAAGTGCTATAAGGTCTCCACAGAGCCTTCTCTTCTCCATCTGGAATCTCAACTCTTTAATAGAAGCCTGTCTTCATAGGAGGGGTGCTCCTCCCCTCTCATCATCCATTTCAATAGGTCTGCGACCTTATGTTGAGAGTTCCTGAGCAGAACTCCTGATGGGAGCATGTTTTCTTTTTATTCCTGGATCAGAAGCTCTTGGTTGGCTGGTCACCCGCCCCCAGGTGGAACACCCTGCACTCCAGAGGGGCTTAGAGGACGACAGGCCCTCCTCATCTTCCCTGCCTTTTCTTTCCAGAGAACCCTGAGTTTTTCCATTCCAGTGGAAAAGGAGCCATCCCAGGAGCCATCCCACCACATCTCTGGAATGCCAGTGAGATACCAGCCCTGCAGGCACGTGCACTCCTGTCCCAGTCCTCTTACTCCCCATCCTGTGTGAGTTTGCAGTGAGGCATTTTGGCTGATCAGGCTACCTTTACCTGGCAGAATGCTACTTCAATTCAAGCTTATTTCGAGCTCTTTAGGTACAATTTCTGCCTTGATCAATAGAAGAAAATAAAAACTGAAAGAACCCTCTGCTGATTTCCATTTCAATATAAAAACATTTAGTAGCTCAATGACCATCTATTCCATCTTGAGACTGCTGTGAGCACTCACTGGTGTATACAATTTCTTCCTTAAAGTCTGTGGAAATGTTGAACTATGTGTCTTTATATAGTTTCTTATATTTTAGTGAAAAGGCAGCTGTAGATGTCATCATGACTATGGACTTTTATAGTGCTGTAAAAATTCAGTGTCATCATAAATTCATGCTGCTGAAAATGTCGACATTTATGGCAACTTCTACAAGGGCATATTTTAGAATTATATTAAAACTTTATGCAGCAACTTTTATTTAGTTAAAAAAGTAAGATTATAAAGCAAAACATTTGCTCTCATTTTAGAACAAAGAGGTGTGACAAATAGTTTATTAAAAAGAGAGAAAAATGAAAAGGGTTTACAAAGCAGATCAGTCAGACTCTCAAAAAACAAGACTTGAATCCTGTTTATCTGAAACCACAGAATTGAGGCAAAAAATAATATTCACATATATTGTCCTTAACATAGGTTGTTTATCATTTGGTCATGTATCAAGTGTAGAGAAAATATGTAGTAGAGCACTACTTTGAGGGTTCAGCATCTCTTATGTGATCAGCACTGAAAAATCCTTAGTTTTACCTGGTTTTTAGGACTTCTGAAGCAAATGAGCTTAATTATTCTTGTAAGATTAAGAAATAATGGAAATCTGAATTCCTAAATCTGCTAAAATTTGAGCTGTGATGCTGCAGTCCTTTGGGAATCTTGCTGAAAGGAGCTCCGTGGACCCCAAATTAGGATAACCCTGCACACTGAAACTTCCCATCCAGGGACAGTTGCTTGAGAAGCTCCTGATCCAGATCTCTTACACTCAGTTAAACCATTGATTTCAGACAGGTTATTTCACAGAAACTAGCCAAAAGAAAGTGTGACAAAAGTGGGGGAAGGTGAATTGCCTTTTGGGTTTGATTTTTTTTTTTTCGTCATTGAAAATATTCAGAAAGTATCAACTAACTTTTCCTGAGTTTCCATCAACTTTCATTGAAGCAGCTTCAGAGGCTGTTGTACCTCAGAGAACAAAATATATTGAGTATTCCCTCAAAACAGTGACATTTATGTTTCAGCAGCGCTTTGGGGACTGAGTTTAGGGACTGAGCATATTCCTACTGAAGTCAGTGAGATAGCCCTATTAATTTCCTTGCAGCAATAGCTGCCACTAATGCTGAAAAGAACTGACTCAAATGCTTGAACTTTTATACTAATGCATAAAGAAGATGTGGAATGAATTTTATGACCCCTGTGCTCGGATTTGCCGAAATATTATATATAGGGACAGTCTTTCTCTAAGTTTAATGGCAGTTTTACTCATGCATCTCTACAGTTTTCCATGCACACCTCTCCAGCATGTTTGATTCTCTTCTCAGATAAAAAGGCCCAAAATCAGAGTCTCTCTGAACGAACAGCTAAATAGTTGCAGCAAAAGAACATAAAAGAGATGACAAATATATATCAAATAGTCTTCTTTCTCTAGGGGTTATCCACAAAGTTGCCTTGCCAATAATTTCAAAAGCTGGGAATATGGAACAATACTTAGTTGGCTTAATATCTTAGATATTTTTTAATGTGATATGGAGTAGTAAAATACAATGAAGAGGACTTTTTTTCTCTTACAGTTGTCAAAATTTGAGATAATTTTTAAGTAAAGGAACAAAAAGACATAGAATACATAAAAAAATTATACAGAAAAAAATGTCTGTTTGCATCTACTAAATTATAGAAAAGTTCAAAGACAGCTTAACCTTGTAAAAATGTTACCTCTGTAATGCTGCCAAGATCAGTAGCTGTACGAATTATTACTTTGACTAGCACACATGACTTTTTTCAGATTTTATCAAACTTATGCATTCCTTAATTGGTGATTTTCATATGCTGGTGATTTCATAAATTGGTAATTCATTTCCTCTTTCATTCAAAATCCCAGCTTTTAAAAACCTCATGCATTTTTCTGCCCTCAGAATCATAACATTCAGCTCAGGCATTATCTGCTGAATATTCCAGATTCAATGCATCCCAAATCAGAATTTATTGGAAAACACTAACAATTATTTTATATTCGATGTCTAAAATGAAATATAGCACCATAGTAATGGCCGTCTGTTAAGGTTGCTCTTCCCATTGTAGCAAACAGGATGAAATTATTTTCAGAAACAGGACTGATGTCCACATACATAAAAAATAATCTTTGCAAAAGTGGACAAAATGTGTTGAAGTTAAATTGGTAGAGTAGGTAATTATGATGAAAGCTATTTTGCTCATTCTTGGGAGAGAGATTTTTTTAAGACCATATTTAAACTTTCACCTGGTATCTTATGTATTAGTATTATTTATTGATTCTAGACCCTTTGCTCACCTTGGATCTATGTGAATATTTGGCCTTATATGACAATGGATTTTGAAAGAAACTTTTACCTTTCATTAAACATCCCACCTGCCTGAGTTTGAAAATTCACCTTTTCTGCATTTTGAAAATGTGTTTCAGTTGGACAAATGTACCTCCTCTGCTGAAAGAGAAAATCTTCTCAGCTGCACGGTGAGGCACATAAGGCATCACTCCTATTTTTTGAAAAGCTTCTGCCTTTATTAGCTATATGAAATGCAAAGATATAGGAGCATGTAAACCAGTAACAGCTATTCAGTCTAAACTCTAAGGATAACTTACTATGGGCACTGGAGGCTGAGATAGGATGTTGTATTTGCATACATACAGTATATGGAGAACTGTTCTGTTTTATGGAGCAGCAATCATATTTAGTTTAATGTCTTATACGTCCCATAAAATGACATTAAGAAATTTTGCTATTTGGCTGGTGAACAATCTAAGCAGTGGTGTTAACTCATCATAACACCCTTACTCTGAAAGCTCAAGCCTCATAAAATTTGGGATATAAATATGCCAGCTCAACTAAACGAGATCAGAGATCTTGCATATATTCTTTCATGGGGTGGCATCCAAAAATCTACTGTTCACCTAAATCTTTTAAGAATTTCTACCATTTTTAGGTTGCTGGGGAGTCCTAATCTCAGAAAAATCACACTCTTGCCCTTTTGTTTCTAGACATATCCAGTCACTTAGCAGACAACCTAGCAGGCTTTGGACAGCGCTGGTGGATGTGACATGACCTCTGAGAGTCCTGTGCTCTTGAAATGGCAGGTAAGTAATAGGAAACATTTCTAGGTAATCTAAAATGATATTAGATGATTTCTGGAGTGGAGGAGCAAAAGCACAAGGTAATGACAATAACACAACTGCAACAGCACGTTAATCACTTTTCTTTTCTTTTTAAAGGAAGATGATTAATGTTTGAGATTGCCTTTAATTTTTACTTGTAGATTTAAGGCTGACCTGACATAAACCTGAATAGTGTCTGATGATGCTAATCATGAGCTCTGCCAACCCAAAATAACAGCAACTTGAGTTCAGGATTCTTTTTTATGCTCATTGTTCATCTCTGTTTTGATTTGTGTCCTTCTCCTGCTACATTAGTCTGTTCCAGGTGGTAGCAGGAGGAGTTACAAATGTTCCTCAGCAAGGACACAGATTTTGCTCCTGGCTAGGCTGATAACCTACATTTGCAGTGTGAAACAGGCTCTCTCTAAGCCTGAATGCACTGGCCTCTCAGTCCTGCACCAAAACTCCATCTGGGCTCTGTTTTCTAGTCAAACCCCCCCCAAAGTCTTTATGGTGGATGTTGACTCCATATGGGTCTTCTCTGAATTTTTCTGTGGTTTCACAGATGAGTAGAGGTGATATCCAAGAAATCATTCACCCATGGTGAAAATTTGCCAGAAGCTGATAGTAACCTTCTGGAAAATCTGTGATTTTATGCAAGAAGGGCTCCTCACTTGGGGCACACACTCTTAGTTCACCCAAAATATCTTTATGTTTAATGGAAGCTAAAGGTATGAGGTGCAGGGAAATCAGCTGGGTCTGCTGTGCATCACTTTGTGGTCTGTGGCTTGAACTCCTTAATGACATTCTCTTTAAAAGTTCCTGCTGCCAAAGGCTGTTTGGTTTTGCCTTTGGAACTGTCTGCATTGACAATGAGAGACTCATCTTGGAAGTTATCTACATTTATACAGGTTGTGCCAAGGATGGGGCCTTGAAATTCCATCTAGGTTTTGTTCTCCAAAATAGTTTCTAAGATCACAAAAATATTTTGGATTAAAATTTTCAGTCTGCGTAGCAAGTTTTCTTTTGGTGCTGCTTCGACAAAAAAACCACATCTGGTTTCAGTAAGTTTCATTAATTTATCAAGGATTTCAAATTTATCAAGGATTCAAAAATTATACATATGCAGGCTAATTCAGATTAATATTTTAATATCAGCTATAAGTTCATGACTTTTCTGGAGATTTTTAAGAGGCTGAGTAACTTTATTCTTTCTATTAGGAGAAACAAGAAAGTGCTGTTTTCACTGTATTTCCAGTGCTTATGGGAGTACCAAAAGTCTAATTTCTGAAGTGTGGACTTTCATGTCATCACTTTTATTTCCTGAAGACCTGCACTAAGTTAATCTCAACTCAACAGTATTTAGACATTCAGATAAATTTTAAATAAGCTTCTACACTTCTGGTGATCATTCAAGCAGTCTCTCAACCTTTTGTGGTTCACCCATCACCAGTTAATATCACACTAAAAACTGACAAATAATGTTGCATTTCATTGTGGCTTGTACAAGCTAGGTAACCTTCCCATTAATTATCTGCTGCTTCTCACTTAGCATCATTCTTTTCCCATAATAATAAAAGGACTAAAGATTGGATGCAGCTAAAATTAGTTTTTTGTTAGTAGACAACGGAGTCTTCTTCATACTCTGTAACCTGGAGGAATAGAAAAGCATTTTGATTATGCACTGTGAAAAAAATTATTTAATTAATGAAAATAAAATACCTTTATAAAGCAGTAAATTCACCTAAAGTGAATCAATTTTGTTTTCTCAAAAAATACCCTTTTCTACAACCAATATACTCTACAGGATTTTCCTTTTTACTTCTGTAGAAATCACTTGATATAAAAGAAGGAAGTGATTTCTTTAGCTTCTCTTTCCCAAAAGCCTAAACTTTTTCGGTTTTCAACAGCCAAAAACATTGGATAATGTTTTTCTCTAGGAATGAAAAATATTTTCATTGAATTTCTAGTGCTAATCTTCACTGGGAAGAAGATGGTGAGATTTTGGCTTCTATAATGGCACTGCACAAGGAAGATGGAACCACAATCTATCCACTGTGAAACACTCCTTCTTCAAAGTAAGTGTTTTTCATATTTTTATCAAAGACAAAGGCTCTTGAGATGAAAGATCTTATTCTCTTCTGTTGCTCCATAGACTCACTGGCACAAGCACAAAGCCGTTGCAACATGATACTAAATGTGAATTGTATAATTTGCAGTCATTTTGCATTTCTGATGAAGGGCAATCTGAAGAAAATTAACCTGGGCTTTATTAAAGCACACATACAATTCTTATCTTTGTAGGTGGGAGATAATTGTATCTTTATGGGTAGTTTTGATACACACACAGAGCCATGAAAAGCAAATTAATGGGGTTTAAGATGCATTTCTAAATGAACTGAACAAAAGCCTTTAAACAGCTTTGATCCCTCATGTCCTCATTACATCAATTTGAGGCTGATGTAACTGGAGGGGAGGGCTGCTGATCACGAGCTTGAGGCTCAAGGGCCTTGTCCTTCAGTGGGGCTGTGCACAGTGGGGAACCACAGGGTGAGGTGAAGGCAGCTTTCCATCTCCCCCAGAGTCCCTGTGGAGCACGGGAGCACATCCCAGCTCCCCCAGCCATGCCCCAGGAGGCAGGGATGATGGGGATGCTGCACTCAGGTGCCTGGGGAGGGGCTGTGTCCTGTCCCAGGAGCTCTCCACAGGGTCAGTCCTTGTTGGGAAGGATGAAAGTTTGACAAGAAAGTCTCACAGATATGTGAGGCTATTGCCAGAAAGATTTTTAAATATAGAATCTGAAGGAGGAATAGAGATGGAAGCAAGTTTTGATATAGAAGAAAAGAATTGCTGAGCCAGTCTTACTGGATAACCAAGGATGCTAAGGCAATATTAGGTAGAAGGGGATGTTAACTCAGAGCAAAGGATAAACCCACCCCAAACAAGATAATGTTTTTACCAAGCAGAAAGCACAGGCAAACAAATCAGCAAATGCTGCAAGTAGAAAAACAGTCTCAGAATTTTCCACTGCAAGAAAACTGAATAACAACTTCTAGCTTAAACTGTAATGTACTAACTTTTAGTGGTTGGAGAATAGTTACATGAATATGGTAATTATAGTAGTTATGATAGGCTGTAGATAAAAGTTAAGGTGTAGATTGGTTCTACTGTATTGAGATGCTCAGCAAAGTACATAATGCATTGTAACCAAAACCAAAGGGTCTCCAGGCCTGCCTGCAGCTGGAGCTGACAGCTGTAGGCACAGGCTCTGTCACCCACAGCCCTGGACTGCTGTAACCTCTTGGATGGAATAAACTGCATTTTGGAGAGCTGCCTGGAGTCCCACATCTCTGATTCAGGCTCTTACAAGTCCTAGCTCCAGATCAGGCACAGAAAAGCTCCATGGCTTCCATGCTATCAGCTGGGATGGAACTGGGAACTTCCAACCTCAGTTCTTCACCCTCACAGCCGCTGTGGGCTTCAGCTCTCTGCCTCTTGCTTATCTTTGTCCTGGTGGTTGCAGGCTGGGTTCCTTCCCTCTTGGAGATGGTCTGAGCGCACAAGTCCCCACTTTGTTTCAAGAGATTTAGTTATAACATTTTCTCAGCGAGCCCAAACACCCTAAGACTCTCTCTGGGAACAATTTCTTGTTATTGTTGGCATTTATACCTGATAGTTTCAGCCTTTTACCATCTTGCTGTTTACAAATGGATCAAAAGGAAGTGCAAATCATTAGAACTAGCAGCGCAAAGTCGCTCGTTTTGGCAAAATCCCGCCTGCTGTCATTTTCCATAGTTAAGACTTTTGCCTGAAGCCTTGAATGTCTCACCCTGACACCAGCCTGCAGTAATTAATCATTAAACAGTGATTGAGGCAGTGGACCCCAGAAAATATCTTCATATTCTACCATATGCTGGAGCCAGCTGCAGCAAGCACTTGGAGAGAAGCCGCACAGAGGAAAACGCTGCCTGACAGTCCCCTGCTGTGAAGTCCAAGCACAGAGAGCCTCTAACGAAGGGCCATAGACAGACTGTTTGCTTGTACTGACCTTCATTACCTGAGATTGTTTAGAAGGCAAAATGTCAGTGTTAATGTGCTAGAATTTTAAGCATTATCGCATTTTAATGACCATTTCCAGCCTCTTGCATAGCCGCAATGTGGAAGAGAAATGTGGATTAGTGTAAGGAAAGGTTATAACAACAATAACAGCAACAATAATGAGGAATGGGCAGATGTGCTTTGCTTAATTTCAAACTCCCCCAGAGCATCTCAGATTTGGAATTAAGAGCGTTTTTCACCCACCCGAGGTTCATGTTTTATCTGGGGCTGGCCCAGTGCCACGGCTGGGCAGTGACAGGCCACAGCA
>NW_005054384.1:2313060-2316433 GCF_000277835.1 Geospiza fortis
TCTGCTCCATTTGCATCTTGCAGTTCATTGTCCCATTCCAGCTTTAGCCCCTGCAGTCCCACCCTGCTTGTTTTTCTCTCTCCAGCCCACGGTGTTTGTGCTCTTGGGCTGAGATTTGGATCATTTGTCCTGGGTGCCCAGCTGGGGCAGGAATTGTTTTGTCTCCCTGCTCTGTGTACAGAGCTCAGCATCCCCTCATGTGAAGTCCAGACCCACACACTAAAGCAGCACAGAATCTGAAAAATATAAAAGCTAAACCTGAGGCATCAATACACCTTCCACATGTTGTCTTCTTTGTGTGGTCTGCCCTCCGCCACATACAAGCAAACAGCCAGCTGTGAAAGACACACTATTTAAGGGATGTTCCCTTTTCAAATTACAGGCTTTGATATTCTGCTCTTTGTTAGAAGACACAGAATGTTTGCCATTTGGGCTACTGACATTTCTGCAGACACACTAGAAATGTTTTAAGGGCTGAGACCTGTAACATTTTCTTTCAAACTTGCCTCCTAGGCTGCACAATGGCACCTCCCTTTGTCAGAGTGCTGGAAAATGTTTTTCTCTGACTGCTTGGAATGCCTCTGGTTGCTTATGCAAACATAAGTCTCCATTTACAGCCTTCCTTAAGAACAGAAAAGAACTTTAAGGGAAATGTGTTATGGGGATCCCACAGATCTCACTTTTCCATTAGAAATCTAGCAAGCATTTTTTCCTTCTCTATTCATGCTTTGCAAAAGAAGTTAGTCACACCTACATGGCATAAAAGATCTTTGTTTCCAGTGGACCTTTCTGTCAACAAAAAGAGCTATAAAACTGAAGGAACTAATTTTCCATGCAAATTATAGCTATACTGTGATTATTTTTTGCCCCATGACATTGTGACAGTCAGAAAATATAAATGGCTTCAAAATAAATTCTGGGAAACTGATGTAAGGAAAGTTCAACTGAAACTATTACAGAGTCAGAAGAACTTTCTCTGGATGAGAACTATAGTTGCACTGCATTTTTTTGCTGATCTAGGAGGAAAACCACCATCCTGGACCTGTCCTGTGTCACATTGATATTTTCTGAAAAATCCCTTCTCCCAGGATTTTTCTCCTGGGAAGCTGAGAAGCCTCAGAGAAAAGGAAAATGATTCTTATCTCATTTGCTTCTGTGTTGTGCTCACATGTGGAATGTGTTTGGAGATTGTTTACCCACAGGTGATTGTTTCATTGGATTCTGCTGTGAGTTGTTTTCACTCATTGGCCAATCAGGGCCAAGCTGTGTCAGGGCTCTGGAAAAAGTCACGAGTTTTCATTATTATCTTTTTAGCCTTCTGTAAGTATCCTCTCTGTATTCTTTAGCATAACATTCTTTAATATAATATTGTGTCATAAAATAATAAATTAGCCTTTTGAGAACATGGAGTCAGATTCATTATTCCTTCCTGCCATGGGGCACCTCACAAATCCAATATCCCTGCTCCTTCACTGAATCTCTAAGTAGTATCTACAGGTGCCTTTTATGCACAGGGACTTCAGAGAAACTCATCTTTCTCTGCCTCACTCAAATGTTCTTCAATGCAGGACAGTTCCAGATCATGGCTAAATGCAGAGAATGGAGGCTGCAGCAGAGGACAAGACACTCCTATATCCATCAGTCTCACCTGTGTGGGGTCAAACCTCAGTCCCCTAATATCTCTACCCAGGGAAAATTTACCAAACTATGTGCACCTGGCATAGCAAGGGCAAGACTGCTTCTGTTTTGCTGGAAGAAGGTAAATGCTTTTATTTTTTAATTATTCGATTAATGATTAAGCGGCATTTTTTCTGTGCATACTCAAGGGAATAGGATTTCAGCTGGCCTTCCACTTTTTTCCAGATGTCAGGTTCCTTAGAGAATTTTCCATAATGCAATGTGAACTTCTCTCAGACGAGTTTTTGCCCAGGACATAAAGCAAATTTTGACTCTGGAGAAGGATGAGGTCCAGGGTCTCAATGAAAAGTGGCTTTTTGGGTTGGTTTTTTTTTGGTATTTTTGTTTGTTTGTTTGTTTGTTTTTTGTGGGGTTTTTTTTTGTTGTTCTTGTTGTTTTTGTTTGGTTTGGTGGTTTTTTTTAGAAAAAAGTTAATCAAGGCGCTTTGAGCTGTCTCATTTGTCAAACAAGGAAAATTTTATAAGTAGTTATGTTCTGTTACCAGATGTATTTCAATTTGAGATTAAGAGCAGCTTCATTGGGCAGACACTGGCACACTCTACTTTGGTCCTCCTATCTATATGTGTATGGTCTCAAATGAAGCAGAAAAGTTTAACAGAAATTTCTTTGTCACTAAAGTGATTTACACCAACACAGGTGCTCTCCATACAGTTTTTCCTGTTCTTTTGAAATTACTGACATTAAGACTATGATGCATTTTTGTGTTCTTTTTTAGACAGAGGAAAATATTCTAGTTCTCATCTTGTTCAGCTAAGAATATTTTAACAACATTACAAAAAGTGAAGAGATACATGCGTACTTAAACACACAAGCCTGACCTCTGTGTCTTCAAATAATTACAGAAAATAATCAGTGATATACCAACTCTATTTTTCAGTTGAATAAAATAAGCTACATAAGATGGCAGTACAGAAAAAAAAATATCTATAGAGATAAAATCTCATTGTTTCATGTCCAGGATCTGACATGATATTTGCATATTCAGAGTAGGCAGTATTTGCATTAATGGCATGCACTTGTTTTTAAGTTTATTAGATTTGAGATTAATTTGATAGGAACTGGTTTTTTGGGCTATTTTTGCAGCATTTCAAGGTTTATAATTATTGAATTTATGTATATTTTAATGTAAAACATGTGTACACCTATATTTAAATTCACACATATAAATATATGATGCTTTATAAAAATTTATTGTTATAGTTTTAAGTTGTGTATACTTACAGTATACATGTTAAGTTATGAATACTTACTTATTTTAAATAAGAGGTTTGGAGACTTCTTTCAATTACTGTTATTACTACTATAACAACACTATGCACTGTAATGGTGACCAGCCCACTGCCACATTTAATACAGAAATGTTTTTATCTCTAAGTTTTTACAATAGGGGAAATAATAGAAGTTGAACTGCTTAATGGGAAAAATCAGATTACAACAGGCCACTCTACTGGCCATGCCTGGGTGTCATCCTCAGGATATCAGCAGTGTATTAGGGAGTCTGTCCTGGGTTGACTATATGATGCTTTTATCCCCAAATCATCTCATTTGTTTATGCTGAATAATAATAAGTTTTACGCCTTTAAGACTTGTTGCAGAGAGTGAAGGGGGGGACAGAAGAAGTGCACAGTTGTTTTTTTTTTTCCCCTCAGACACTGCACTTCTCCCCTGCATTCCT
>NW_005054384.1:2316506-2331256 GCF_000277835.1 Geospiza fortis
AGCCCCCTTTGGGGACTCTCTCCCAAATTTTGCTCTAAACCAAGACCGAGTCATTTCACAAAGATTCTGGCAATTCAGACTTTTATTGAGATATCTAAAAAAAATGCACTGAGGTAACTGAAAATATTTTCAGGTTTCTTCTCCTGAAGACAAGGAGCAGCTTCGAGAGGAAGGCCAGAGGATCTTTTGCAAAACCTGCTTGTTGAGGAGAGATTCAGGTAGGATGAGGTGGGCTGTGGAACATCTGGCAGAGGGGATGCAGATGTGCACCGTGGCCAGAGCAGGACGCTGGCAGAGAGCTCTGCAGCATGGACATGCACAGCTCTGCTAAGGCAACACAGCCACAGCAATCCAAACAGGGGATAATGAGTACCTGAGGAAGATATTAAGCTGTCTGTTTGGGGAAGGCAGGTTGTATCTTAAAGATATGATAAATATCCAGCTGAGTTGGATTTAGCCTGTACCTGAGGAGATTAGCATGAGGCTGACTATATTGAAATAACTATCCACTAATTATTTTTATTTTTATTTTTTTGCTGTAGAAGAGGAACACTGGCTTTGGCCCAGGCCCCTTGTTCTCATGCTTAAGAATTAATAGTCCTGACAGTAGAATTTAGTATTTATATTAGATAGACTGAATGCAGAAGGGAGAAAATAATACTGTCAACCATGTTTGTCAGGCAAGGTACAAAGGAAGAAAAACTTCTACAAGGAAGTATTTCAGTGTACAGCTAATTATACCTCTCTTTTTCTCATTCTCACCCCACTTTCCATCACACAAGGCAGAATAGCAATGCACTTTAAACACAAATTTATCATAAGTGTGCTGGTTTTCAGTTGTGTGCAATAAACAAAAACATCAAATGCCAGACAGAACTAATTGAAAGGGTTGATTAAGATTTTGTAGCCCCTTCACTTATTTTTTTTACTCAGAAACTGCCTAATTCCCAGTTTGTTGAATTTGGTAATTCAATAGAGAAAAATTGCTAACAAGCTTCAGAGCAGCAATGACGTTGGCTTGTGTCACTAGGCATAAACACACTGAGGTGTGAAGAGGCCAGAGAACTTGAAAAGTTCTTCAGCATTCCTTACCAGCATCTGATAAGACAAATGAAGGAGACCACAATGGAAAACAATGATTTATTATCTGATCTGTGAAGCAAAACCATTGCAGCATTACAGAAGGGATGAGTTACTTTGGGGTGTGATTGTCGCTGTTAGAGGCCATCGTGCTCCCAAGGCCAGAGCTGAAGGGGGAGAGAGAAACCAGCAGGTTTTGTTTATGGGTCCCCATCTCTTCTTTTAGTCTTGATATTTTACATCTGAGGGCAGGACATTCCTGGGCACTGTGACTTTTCTGTCACCAGCGAGGGAGAGCTCTGTGAGGAGGGAATAACTGTACCAGGTTCTCCACTACTGAATAGTTCCATGTGTGTGTTCCAATGTGCCCATTTCATTCAAAAAGTTTCCCTTTGTCTAGAAACTCTGGGTTATTTCAAACTAGCCAGCAATACCACTACCACGAAAACAATAACACAACAACATGGTTTTTGTGCATTACTCCACCCTTACAAAGATGGCCACCACTAAAGTGCTGATTCTTCCCCAAATTAGATTCTGAATCTGGATGTACTCATCTACAGCAGCATGTTTTGGAAAAGGAGGATGGCACACTCTGAAAAGACTACATGCAACATAATACAAGGCAGGATATAAAATATCTTTGCCTGAAAAAAAGGAGAAATGCATTATTTTATGTCATTTCCAAAAATGGGCTTGATGGGGCTCATCAGGAAAGCAGCTCAATTGTGCTGTTGCCTGATTTGTGAGAGGCACACTGACACAGAGCTCCTTTTTCAGGGGAGTAGACTGTGAGAAATGGGTTGTAATCAACAAGCTATAGGTGTATCAAAATACATTTGATTGTGAAGGAGCCACATCAACTAAATTCATTGAAACACCCAAGAGGTGAGTAGGGCTTAGCAAAACATTTAAGCAATTGTGAAAGTATGAAGATATGAAGGTGCCCCTGTAATCCTATTTTACTGGCTCTCAGCTGCATCTTTTAAAAAAGTAGACTGCTTCCTACTCTTTTTCATTATTTTAAACAAATCTAAACATAGAATTCATGCTTACAGGAAGTAAAGGCATTTTGGGAAGAATGCAGTATGGAGACTATGGGTGGGGCATTTCACCCTTTGCACTGGAAAGTTATTAATGTTTTCTGGTAAAGCATCTAAATTTATGGTGCCTGAAGATATTTATATATGCTCCCTCAAAGTACAAATTACAGCAGTCTTGAGCTTTTTTTCCTGAGGTCTTTTTCATAGCTCTTTATGCAGATGATATCTAATAAATTGATTTCTATTTCTCTGTTTCATTACAGAATTGCTTATTGTAAAAAATACCTCTTGTCTTTGGAACACCTGATTTTATAAACAATGAGTCAGTAAATGTGAATACTTAACAAGGCAGACTCTGCACTTCCAAGGAGAAGTCATGATAAACTCTCTTTTAAAGGCATCTAGTTAACAAATTGCTTTAATAGAAAAACATAATGAGTTCTCTTGCCTGTTAATAACTGTTTTGCTGTTCCCCTTTTCTTGATTTTGGAAAAATTTTGAGCTTCCAACAGAATTATGTAGCTGTGGTTTCCAGAGCAAATAAGACTTTGAATGACCTAATCAAAACAAACAAACAAAGAAAAATGATTTAAAACCCAAACCAAAACAAGCAAACAACCAAAACCCCAACAACTTTCTCTGTTTGTGCTCAGCAGTACATATTTTGTCTGAGGGAAAAAATGGGGCGAAACCTAGTCCTTACCACAATCCCCATAATCCTTCATTTTAAAGGTAAATTTAGCTGCTCTGAGTGGACCCTCATCTTAAATCATGTTCTTCACTGTCATTTAAGAGTTGCTCATATACCACATGTATTTTTTGCCTATTTATTTGTAAATTGTCTGCATTAGAGGGGGAAAAAAAAAAAACAAACAACGAAAGCAAACACACTCCAAACTGCTTACCCCAATTTGAGCAATCTCGTATTACAGGTACACCTTGGCACTGTGAGCCCCGCATTAGTATTCCCACATTTGCATTAAGGGGGAAAAAAAAAAAACAAACAACGAAAGCAAACACACTCCAAACTGCTTACCCCAATTTGAGCAATCTCGTATTACAGGTACACCTTGGCACTGTGAGCCCCGCATTAGTATTCCCACATAAATATATTGTATTTCTCACATGGGTGAGAAATATTTGGAGTGACACAAGCCTGTAATATCTGCCTACCTACAAAAAGAAACTGTAATTGCAATATTTGCTGTAGGAACCAATGCAGTGAGGCACCCAAACTTTCCTAGGGAAATCAGCTGACTATTCATGAACATCAGAGCTTTACTGCATGAAGGTCTAGACTGGCACTGAAAAACTTTCCAGCTGCAGGAAGCAGCTGTTTGGAGCTGTCTCTGGGGAGCTGTCTCCTCTGAGGGATGATGAGAATCTGTGCTTCAGCAATCCAGATGAAACAGGTTTTTCAGAGGATGGGGCCTGGAGAGAAGGAAAATAATGCAGTAGCTTGCAAAAACCAACTCGATGTGCTGTGTTTAGGAAAGGGGCTAAGTGTGCAGAACTCTCCTCCACACAACAGCAAAGGGCATCTTGGCTGCCTTTGAGTTTTGATTTATTCATTCCTGCAGCCAAAGTTGTACATCCAAAATGTTGAGTGATACCTCCCCTCTTCCCTCGCATAAACCTGTGGAGAAAATCTGTGCCAAGCTTCCAACCAGGTATCCCTGGCTTTATGTAGCATTTCCAAGGATTCTCTCCATTTCACATCTGAAAAGAAAAAAATGGTGAAAAGAAAGCTTTAAATTACCCCAAAAATTTTACCATGGGACTACTCAACACTGTCCTCAATATTAATGAGCAATTAGAGTGCAGTCCACTTGTCCTATCCCTGAGGCAAAGCCAGGTCTGGGTCCCAGGAATGTTGTGTCAGGGAGAATGTCTCATCCCTCCTCAGAAGACCTCATGGTGCAGAACTTAGAGGGATCCAAAGTGAAGTGTTCACATTGCTGCCACTTTACAGAGTAGAAAAACAAAAAATAAAAAATAATAAAAACCCCAAAACAAACAAACAAAAAACCTCAAACCAAACCAAAACACAACGAGACCATAAATTTATACATATATTACATTCAAAACATAAATTTATTACAATTTACTTCCCAAGTATGGAGTGTAGTCTGCAAGGTTGCCACTGTCCACAGAAGAAATAATATAATATTGGTAAGTGACCTATGCTTTTATGTGACCTGTACTGTTAAGTGCCTTAATTATCTTGTGATCTCATATGGAACAAAAAATTTTCTTCTTTTGAAAATGTAAAGGGTTTTTTTTGGTTTGTTTTTCTTATTTGAGACCAAAAACTATATGTATTTTATAATTTTGTACCAGAAGGGGAAAGGAAAAAAATATTTGAGACCTAAAAATAGTCTTTAAATATGTAATTCAATTTGTCTAAAGTCCATTGTTGAATTTCATTAAAATATTAAATAATATCTATAGATATTTTTTAAAAATTTAATAATCTATCTTTTGACAGGAACAGTTCAGCCAAAATATGTTATCATTACTACCATTTGGATTGATATTCCTTTAATACCCTTAGATGGATGATTAATTTCCTGTCAAATTAATAAAAAGTTTACATATCTGGTGAAGAAAAAAACATGCATATTTAATACCCATTATAGTGTCAGATTCCAGGCTAGAAAATACACAGCTGAGGCCTACTATATTCTGATACTGCCTGTAAAATTCTAGTTATTTTGGGGCAGGGACAGGAAAGAACAGGTAAATACACAATTTTTTTTCAAAATCAGTTATCACTGTTTAGAAGAGCAGAGAAGAAAAGTTTTCTCACACCAGAGCTGGCAAAACAGGTGTGAGATGCTATGGCAGAAGTCTTGATTTTAAAGAGATGGAAGTTCACCATTAGATGCTATGGCAATAATGCCTGCTGTGGTATAAAAAACAAAAAGAAAATCCACCTGAAAGCAGCTGAATCAACTCAACTCTGCTGGATCTGTCCCAGGTAAGAAGATATATTTATTCATGTTATTTTTTGATAGGATGGCAGGGAATTTATTCATTTATATTTTATTTATTGATAGTCTACAGGGAACCTGAGAATTGCTTCAGTCCTTTCTGGTAATCTCAAGAGAAATGTTGAGGGATCCTCCCTCACTCTGCTGCATGAAACATCCTGAAGCTGCCAAATTTGCACAATACACTCTTGCAGCCCATGCAATATCAATTTACAGTGGGTTTAACAGTAAACTTGACCAGAGCCTGTTGAGTTTTTAACTTAGAGTTTTAGCTAAAACAAAAACAGTGCTGAAAAAAAATAGGTTTTTTTTGTTTGCATGTTTTTCAGTTCTAAATTTTTTTTCACATTTTCACTGTCTTTTTTTAAATGGCCTTTTCTTTGTTTTTTCCTTTTTTGTCTTCTGTCTTATTCAAAGCAAAAAGAAGAGAGAAAGGTACATGGAGTCCTTAAAACATATTCTTTTCCAAAACAAGGCCTATTGGTTGAAGGGCAGAAGTCCATTTCATGGAGCTGAAAAATATTCCATTTTTGTGTTCCTTGCAGATTTTACATGGGAGAATATATCTATGATTTGACCAGTGTTGCCAGAGAGTGTGAAAGAATAGACACCTTGAAGATATGGCTGAACCATTTAAGGCAACTTTGGTCATATCTTGAACATAGACATCAGGCTTAAAAAGAAGGAAATCGTAGCAAATTTACAATTTACCAACAATGCAAATCACAGCAGATGGAAAAATCTGTTTCCTTGACAACATGACTGCCCCAGAGGATGCAGATTTTTTTTTTGTTTTTTTTTTTTTGTTTTTTTTTTTTTTTTTTGTTTTTTTTTTTGTTTTTTTTTTTTGGGCAAATGGGGCTGGGGGATGGAAGATTTTAACAAATGAGCCTTGAAGAATATCATGGTGAAATCACTACAAAATTTTTTTTTTTGCACGTTATCTCTTCTTTTTGGTGGCTGACAATGGAATCCCTGAAATGGAGCACATCCAACAGCTGAGTTCTTCATGTTTAAATCTGATAATGGAAATATATTTTGATGTGTGAGTTCCATTTCCTCCTTGCCAACAGCAGCCAGCTCCTAAGCTGTTAATTAAAGCATGTTCCACTGAAAACCTGCAGCACAAACTCACCGTGGCAGAGCATGTTCTGTGTGCTGTTCCTCCTCATGTGATAAGCAGTGCATTTCCTCAATGGATGCACATTGCTTACATTTTTAGAGCTATTAAGCCAGGATAATTATGGAACAATCTAGGCAATGTTCAATAGCCCATGCAGATGCCTGACAGGGCATGTTGTCTCTTAATTAGGAATTTGAATGCCTAATGCTTGTATATTAACTGAAATAATTGGATAGATGTTTTACATTTTCTTCACTTTTACTGACAACCAAGCAAGGGACCACAGGAATCAACATATCTTCCTAAAGCAGCTCATTTCATTTGCACTTTCTACGTGATCTAATCTGTGGTTTAAGTGGGATTTTTAAGAGAATGGATGCTGGCTACTGTGTAAATATATTCTAAGATGTTCCTCAGTAAGTCCTGCAGTTTTAAACTGATATATTGTTGCTTCCCATGCTATGATAACCTACACAGTGTAATTGCCTGGTTCTATCCTCTTTGTTCCTCAGAAGTCAAGTAAAATCACAATAGCTGTTATCATTCTTTTATTTTTTCCAAGTGCTGATAATGGGATGTGTATCATTTCAAACAGAATTCTGATGTGACATGAGCACAGTTGCTGCTATTGATGTGAAAATCTGCTTTGTTTTCCACAGATTGATGGTGCTTTTGTGGGGCTGGGTTTGTTGGCCTGGATTCTGCAGCACTGGCTGCAAGGGATGGATTTTGCTTGGACATCCCAACCCTTGTTCTCCTTTTCACTAAACACAGGGAGAGCCTTAATGGGTCTGACAGCTGTGTGCAAGCAGGTAGGACCCCAATTTTTGGATGCTGTGGTACCTTTCATTAGCCCATTTCCGCAGCTGAGACACCATTCATCTCACACAGCAACCCAACAAAAACTGTCCAAAATTCACTCGAGCTCCATGGCAGCAGAACTGGTCCCCACATGAGCAACTCCTTTAATCCATGTCTGCTGTGCTTGCCAGTGTATACATTGTTTATATTTAGGGTGTCTGATAAATGTGTTTATTCACAACTATTAGTATAAAAGCTCCTTTAAAAGCAACAAATTGCTCTCTATTAGTAATGTGCATAATGACCTATTTCCATAAACATTTTTAGTAAGAGAAATTTTAATGTGCAAAACCCTGCAGACATTTTATGGAAATTTGACTGTATTCTGCAGAAGTGCATCACAGTCATATTTTGTTCTTTAATTTTTTGTTTTGAGAGGTGAATTACTTTCATTCTGATATATAGCACAAAAGAAACAACCTGGCACGGGAAAAAGGAAAATGAGTCTTAATGTGTTTCCTTCTTGCTAATGTATATTTGCTTGATTGATGTAAGAATGTTTTCTTACAAAACATGTACAGCTCTTGTTGGTTGGGGGTTTTAGTTGGGTTGTTTTTAGGTTTTGTTTGTTTGTTTGTTTGTTTGTTCTTTGGCTTATTTTAAAAAGGGTAATGGAGTCTTTAAAAAAGTTCTTTAAATCTATTCATTATGAAAAATAAAAATGAAGGAAAGTCTTTATGGTCAAAAGGATAAATATAGCTTCAGAGTCTCTATCTGTTGTACAGCATCTGATTTCTACACCTAAATAGAGGTCAGGTGTGAAGAACTGTATTCAGAAAATATTTTGATGCAGTTTTAGAGGCATGCCTTAAAAAATTAGCCCAAGAGGGTTACGCATGTACCACCTTTACTTTTTTGTTGTTGTTTGAAAAGCATGCAGACAAATCTTCAACAGTCTGTGGAGTCTTAACATCATTTCTGTATGTTATGTACTAAATGAAACCTGAACATCAGCAGGGTTGTTCATATTAATTTACTATAACTTTGGAGTAAATGATGCTTTTTTCTTCCATGCAGAGCTTAAAGCTCCAGAATTACCAGCAATTCCAACAAAAGTCTGTTAAAAATAACCTAACTCATGTCAGGTGAAAGCTGTCTTGTTTGTAGTACCACCAAACCGTATTATTATAAAGAAAGCAATGTTTTATTTTAAATCAAGCTAATCACACAGCCATGCAGAGGAGGTAGAAATGGCAAAATTGAAATAAAATCCATGGATCTAATAGTAAAGAAGCTGTGCAGTATTTTAGCTCTACTTTGAAGGCTCTCTAGGCAGCCATTTTTTAAGGAAACCTCTCTCCATGTTGAGGCACAGACAGAGCTCGTCTTTGAATCCAGCTTTGCCTTTGACACTGTGTTAATTTGGACAAACCCCCTGAGTGACATTTTTAAACTGGAAGATGTCAACCTCCAGCATGGTTACCCCATCCCTACTGCACACAGAGGGCTTGGTTGGCTGATAAAGTCCTCTGTAGATGAACAGAAAAACAAGAAAGGCATGATGAAAGGTGTCAAGGGTGTGAAAAAGTCTAAAACATGAAAGCCTTTAGAGATCTCTATGAGAAAAGCAGGTCCCTATATTTCTGATTTTGTCTTAAAAATGTTGATGTACTTTGCTATGTCCATATGTTCTATGTGAAGAATTAAGGGTATATCTCAGCTGGAAAGAAAGTCTAAATTAAACCCTCAATTATTGAGGAGGCACACAGAGTAGAAAGATAGCCTTGGATCATCATATTGGTTAAGTGGCTTGACTCTGAGCATGTGCCATTGGCTCCTGTGGAAGAGAAGAGGTCAGAAAGGTGATAAAGAACTTGACTGTCCTTGGGTGTGTTGGGAGGAGTGTGGCCAGCAGGCCAAGGAAAGTGATCCTCACCTCTGCATTCAGCTCTGTTTAGGCCACATGGGCAGTGCTGAGGTCTCCACAGCTTAAAAAAGACAAGGAGCTACTGGAGAGGGTCCAGAAGAGGCCATGAAGATGAGGAGGGTCAGGAGCTGGGCCTGAAACAGAAGATTGAGAGGGGATCTCACTAATGTATATATTATCTCAAAGGTGGTGCCAAGAAGGTGGTGCCAGGCCCTTTTCAGTGGTGCCCAGTGACGGGACAAGGAGCAGTAGCCATAAACTAAAAGACAGGACTTCCACCTCAAGATGAGGATGAGCTTTTTTGCATTGAGGGTGGCAGAGCCCTGGGAGGGCATAGAGTCCCTCTCTGGAGACATTCCAAACCCCTGGATGCATCCCTTGACACCTGCTCTGCGTGACCCTGCTGTGCCAGTAGGGTTGGACTGGGTGATCTCCAGAGCTCCCTCCCAATCCTGTTCTGTGAATATCCTACTGAATATGGGGCTGGAGCCTTCTGAGGGAGGCCAGCTGTAGCACATCAGTGTTGCAGCTACAGTAAGATGTTTTTGGGGTTTTTTTTCAAAGCCCTGAGCAGCTCTTGCTGGCTCCACACATGCAATGAGAGCTGAGCACTCAGATGTGCCAAGGCACTGCCCTTGTCCCCTCTCAGTGCAGTAAATGGCCAGCTGTAATTAATATTGGTAGGATCAGGACTGTGCTCCATAACACTTCCAGAGGAACCATCCTTCCTTCTTCCAGTCACTTTATATGATCTTTTCCTGCCATTACCACTGCTGAATGTTCATGTAATAGACAGTTGTAAAATCTTATATCAGAATGAATGAAATTTTAAGTGTTGAATTAGTCCAATGAGTTAATGACCATGATTTAGTGTATTTTTGCTGTAGGAACTGTGAAGAATCAGTCAAGATTTTCTCCTGTGAGGGCTGTATTGTATTGATTTCTTTTTCAAATGACTGAGCAATTAGCATGGCAGAAACCTGGGTGCTCAGCACCTTCTGCATTAAACAGAACAAATGTCAAGCCCTATTAGTATAGTCAGCTGTTCCATAGTGGTTGATCAGGTGCTATCTATCATTATACACCTATTATCTTGTTGAAATAGTGTTATGAGGTTTTGCTGACAATAACTTTGGATGATGCACTCTTCTTCATTTTAATCCTTCTTTGTTGTTCAGGCACAAACAATTTCAACATGTCCAGGCTGTTCAACTATTAATTGTGATAGTCCAGATTTTCAGCATTTTGTGCTGGTGCAGTAAGTCTTTCTCCATCTTTTCTCCCAAGTGAAAAAAAAAATCTCTGTATTTTTAATAATAATAAAAAGACATAATCACTTAATGCAGGAATGTCCACTGCACCCGAACAGCAAACCCAGCTTAAGTGGAAATTTACACAAAGAATTATTTATAGGAATCAATCATAATTACATTTAATGCATGCTGCAGCTGTTTATAATTGTGTTTTTCCCAAGGTTATTCTCCTCCTACTGCCCACCCACACACACACGAAATTTGTTTCTGTGGAAATGCTTAGGAAGCATTATAATTTTCCTGTAACTTGTTACAATGGCAGCTGACTGTTGTGAGGCAGACTAGATCCTGATCAGTGAGTGCAGTAAAAAAAGAAAGGAAAAATGTTTTGCCCACCAGTAAAAGCCTTGAGAAGCTGGTTGGAAATAACTGTTGAGACAAATATTTTCCATGTCATTCTGTTTGCTGTTTATTGTGACAAGCAAATCTGACTGCTGAATTTGAAAGTTCATTTTTTTGGTAAGTATAAATTCAAGGTAGTGTGGGCCAAATGGAGAAGACATGCACAAAATAATGTAACAGGGAACTTCTCACACTCAATTAGAAATTTCTTTCACCTAAAATTCACTGCTATAGAACTGATTGTAAAATACATTTCTTTTTTCAACTACTTGTGACTTTTCATAGCAAAAGAAACATGAGACTAAATTTGGAGTATTTCTTTGCTCCAGCTATTGGATTAAAAAAATGAAGACTTTATATGAAAGAAAATACATGGGATACAGATTTTTGATTGTGTTGAAGGCCTAGATGTCCAACCAAAAATTCTAGAAGGGGAAAAATTGAGTAGTCACTTGATGTAAGATGCATGGTTACCTGTAGAGGACTCCACACTGCTTTCTCATGCATAGTACGAGGAAGGAAAAAATGTGAATTTAAAACAGTCATTCATTTTGCTGTCTATTTTTCTGGTACCTCTGTCAGTGTGATTAAAATTTTAAATTATATTGCGTGTCAATAGATTTCCTGTAATGGCAATTGGTTCTGAGGTAGTTCAGTGGAAAGCAGGATCTGTGTTATTCTATTGTTTTGATCCCTCTCAAGTACACTCTGTGTCTGTGATGCTCATACCAGGGTTAGACCATCTCAGTTAGCCCAAACACTGCTGAGGGAAATCTCTGTGAAGCTTAAAATGTAAAATCCTCTGGACTTCAGGGACAGTGGTATTCATACTGTTGTCTGATGGGTTTTATTTTAGCCCATCTTTACAAAATATCCCTTTGACACGTAAATATTTGGTTTTAAATGTTCACCTAGGCACCTGACCTCAGCAGTGAGGTAGGTGTAGGTGTCCAATAACATCTTTGAGTCATTTAAAGGAGAATTCCTGTAGTAGTTGTAGGGATGTTTTGATATTGGCCACATAAACTGGAATAAAAAATAAAATCTGAGGGCAGAAATGGTTCATCATTAGGTATGATTTTGGTTTCCCAATTCAGCTTTAACTTCTGGAGCATAATTGAGAGAATCTGTAGTAAAAGGCCTGATACAGATATAGGTAGATATAGCTAGAGATTATATAGATAGATACAGATATAGATATAATACCAGATTATATCTGGAAAATGTCTGGTGATTAGATCTGGAAAATCTTGAGTCCAAAGTTTGGTCATTTAGCACAGAGCCTTTCACCAGACACAATTAACTGAGAAGTGGCTGAGATTTGCCCCTGATCTTCAGGAAAACATTTGCAGGGCTGCAGAAGGAGTCAGATGTGTTGGTGTTGCTTTGGTGAAGATGCTTAAAGGAGGTTCATTAGTGAGGGGGGCAGGGAGGGAGATGAGGGTCCCAAAACCCATCCTGCCCCTGAGATGGAGAAAGTTGAGCTCCTGGTGTAGGAGTGCAAAAGCTGCCTCACTTCACAGCAGAGTTTTTTGACAGAATCCCAACTCTCAGGTCACTTTGTGGAGAGCCTTGAAAATCCCTCAATTTCTGCAGTGTCCTGGGGCATAAAAACAGGTTCAAGCCCATTCCAAATCAATGCACTCACTTGCTGTTTGTGCTTTTATTCCTCCCCACACACCTTGTAGCATAGAATTTTAACTGTAGCTGAGATAAAGCATAAGTAAATAACCAATGGGGACCAATAATAATTGCAATAAACCTATAACTTTGATGCTCCAGTATTTAACATTCTGGATCAAACTCTGCCCAGCCTTACACTCTGCAGAACCCCCCTGGGGGCAGTAGGATTTCATGGGGTATAAATCAGGGCAGAATGAGGTGATTTCAGAGTAGGTGAAATTGCTGATGTAACTTCCCCATCTTAAAGAGACTTCAGCCAAAAAGTAGGGTGTGGTGACAATAGGAAAAAAAGGTCACAGAAATACCTTTAAAACTTAAATAGAAGAACAGTTTGTTGTTCTATTGGTACTGATCTTTGTAATTATTAGACCGGTTTGGCAAGGGAAAAAAAAAAGAGTTATAACAGTTGTCATATAAAACATGTTTTCCAAAACAGGTGCTTGATTTTTTTCTCTTGCTGGTGATACTTCATCTGAATGAAAAAAAACCAAAAACAATCTGTCCAGCATGTCTCAAGATAGCTGCTGTATGAGGGGTTATTTCTTAGCATCTCAAACTGACCAATTTCAGGGCATTGTAGCAATTTAGCACAAACTCCAGAAAAAATCACCATGTTTTTACTCTAACAGGCAATAAGACTTGAAAATCTACAGAAGTGAAGTGTTTGAAATGGGGGTGTAGTTCCGTGAAACAACAGTGTCTTCTGCAGAGAGGCAAATTGAAATTATCATTTATTCCAAGAGAATTTTCAAGACTAAGCATGTATTAAAAACCCCCCAGACAAACATCTTTGTTTTTTCAAATGAGGTTCTCCTTAGGAGAAAACCACCACCAATAAAAAAGTCAATAGAAAAATAAGTTTGGTAGAAAAATGTTTAGCTGGAAACTGAAATAACAGACTTCTTTGGCCCCTAAAAAATTGGAGGAGAAACTTGCAGCCAAAAGATGCCATTGCTATAAGTCATACAATAGAAATAATTAATTATATTTTCCATGGCTTATTAGTACAAAATTGCACGTTTCAAGAAAACTCATGGCCTGTAATTTGTCTTGTGTGTGACACAGCACAACTGCTCTTATTCAGCTTCCTCAATATTAGCACTCAGCTTCTTTATTTTCTCCTCAGGTAAGATTTCCTGCACACTGGAGCAGAATTGGGCCTGTGAGCTGAGCCATGGACCTCTTCCATCAGCAGAAGTGAAGAAAGAGCCTTTGGTGAGTACCTGGTGGCTTGGGGAGAACTCCAGGGGAGATGGGGATTGTGCACCCCAAATCCCCAATGCCCATAGTCCCCATCACCACTCACATTTCTACAAGAGAGGTTTAACACCAGCACAAACAAGGAGACTGCTGAAGCAATTTTTATATTAATTTATAAAGCTGCACAGCGCCCAGGGTACTGAAATCAAATAATGCTTATGAGCCAGGTACTAAGCACAGCAGTTATGGTGAGTAAGAAGGTGCCACAGAGGCTTAAAATGGTTAGTAGAGCAAATAAACCTCTCCAAAAGAAAGCTCTGAATGTCAGAAGAATTGATTTTCAGTGTAACTATCCATATGCTGAGAATCCCCAAAGGGGCATTTTCAGCTGGGGTTGAAAAGTGACTATTTTAGTGCGACGATGTATTCCTAAGCATTAAAAGGAAAAGTCCTTTATTCATGTAAAGTGGTACAAAACCTCTGAAAGTCAGGCTCCAGACACTGATTTTAGGACTGGATGCCAGGTAGGCTATAAGCCAGTGACAAACAACTCTATTTAAATGATCTCTTTGTCATATTTAAAGGTGCATTTCTGTAGCTCTCTGGTGCCCACAGACACACGGCTGAGTGGCACAGTGAGCGTGCAAACCTAAAAGTTGCCACTTTTGCTCTGCCTAGAACTGCAGTATCCAAACTGCAGATTGAAATTGTGTCTTTTGTTTTATAGAAACGTTGCTTAGCTCATTTTCAGGGGAACTAGAGGAAATTAATAGTGACAGTGTTTCCTATGACTGTATTAACACTTGGGGCCTTTCACACTGCCCTTTAATTTTCAGACCTGCATTGTGGGGACAGCACAAGACCAAAAGCTTGCAGCCTGATGCTTTTTTAAGTTCCCCTTCACCTTTACCAAAATCTGCCCTGCCTGGCTGCTGTCTCTTCCCAAGCCGAGAGCAGTGTTTGTCTGGCAGGAATGGATTTCTCTCCAGGGACATTTTCCCATTATAGATGTCTTTAGACCCTGGGCTCAAATCAGACCCAGTTTGTAATTTAAATGCCTATTTCTGCCAGGTGTACAAAGCCACTGGTAACAATTAAAAGAATGGTATCTCAAGATTTTCAAAGATATAGCCATTGCAACTATTTAGCCCAGACAGGAGAGGCAGCTATAGATTAATTAGCTCGTGTACCATTAGCTGTTCCACACAGAGTAATCAACGTGAGGTAAATTACATAGGCTCTTAA
>NW_005054384.1:2331291-2346990 GCF_000277835.1 Geospiza fortis
CCATGCCTCAGTAAAAGTTTGGAAGAACAAGAAGTGACATATGTAAAGTTGTTCACTGTGGCCTTTCCTTTAGTTTCCCTGAAGAAATTTGCCTTCACAGATTAGCCACTGGGGAAAAAAATAAATTTTTTTTTTAAAGTTAGCTTGCACAATGATTCTTCTTAAAAAATGTAAACAATTCACCAATGTTGAGTTGATATTCAAAGGTTAAGAATGAGAACATTCCATGTGGACTAAAAAAAAGAAACCAAGCTGCAAATGGGATTTTTCTTCAGATATGTAGACTGAGACAGAGGTATAGCATGTAGCCAAAACCTTCAAATAGTCCTACAGGCTCTGAGGTCTTAGCATCAAAAATCTGACTTATACCATTACAACAGATTCTGTCTCCATCAACTTCAAATTAAGGGTTTAACCTCCAAAATACATTCACCATATGCATTGTCCCTGCATGAAAGGAAAAGGTAGTGGTCTTGAATACACAAAAAAATTGGGATGTTGAGCTAGGAGCTGCTTATTGTAACAAATTAAACAGTTCAGGACAAGGTTGTGATAGACTCCACTTTTCTCTCAGGTGCCCTCCTTGGCAATGCTCAGTGCTCTGGTTACCTGGGCCTTTTCCTTCAAAGCAACCTCTGTCTTTGAAGAATATGGTGGACAAGGAGGGGCCACATTTTACACAGATTTTTAGGAGTCAGAGCATTCATTCCAGCCATGGAATATGCAGATCCATGTCTCCTCCTCTGCTGAGGATTTCAAATACACATCTATGTCTGGTGGACTGACTTAACCACTGGAATACAGGCAGGCTAAGGGAGGAAGGGGAGGAAGAAGAAAGAATGAAAATGTTGGATTTTGATTCCCAAGTCCTGCTCTGTTTTGGCTCCTAGGCATAGGCACTAATGACCAGATTTTTAGAATGTGCTGGAGTGGATATAAAAGCTCTCAAGCACCTGCCTTCCAGCTGTGAATCTGGTTCACAAATTCAGAGTAATTTTCAGGTCTGAAAGCAGGATAAATCCTTGTCTTCCTATCTAAACTTCTGTAAGGCCAGCATGACTTGATGCAGAACTCCTTTTCAGGTGTCCAGCTCAGGGAAGAACACATCATCCACCTGCTGTGTTGGTAAATACCAAATCCCTGCAGGAATTCTGGCATGTTCTTGGTCAGCAGCCAAGGTTGCTAGCACCCATTTTTGAGAATTATTGATGCCTTTGTGTAGCACAGGCTGCTTTCTCCCCAGGCATGTTCATGCACAAGCACACATGGGCTCTACAGCTTGTGCTGGTGTGTTGGAGACTGCCTGAGTTTTTAAGTTTGTTTTTCCTGAGATGAAAGCTGTTCCAGAAAGTCTCTCACTCTCAGCAAATCCAAGACCAAGGCTGGAAGCCATAAGAATTAGCTGCAGGTGCTGAGGGTTTACAAACCGCTGAAGGGACGAAAGACCAAGGTGTTGGCTCCAGGTTAGTTCTTATGATCAGCTATTCTTTTTATCTTCCCTTAAGAACCCCTCACTCTTTTGTTGGCAAGGGGGAGGGAGAATGGGGCAGGGGGGGCCAAAGAAGAGTTAGACTGATTTCAAATGGGAGGTGAAATTCCTCAGAAGATGAGCCTGTAGTGATCAGGAAAAGCAGATTAAGAGAAGCAGGTGTGGGGAAGAGGGGAGATGGGGAGGAGGGGGTGGATTTATTCATGCAATTTAGGATATTAGCAGCAAATTGGGAAGGCAGTTTGTTCTGTGTTTAGTCTTATACAAATTCTGCCCCCCTTCTTAGCACGTTTTCCCTTTGTTTATCTCCTGAGAGATGCCCACATGTGTACAATACAAAGAATCAAGTCATAAAAGCACAGGCCTGTCAGCCTCCCTGAGGACCAATTAATGGTGTTCCAAATCTTGTGGGCAGGCAGATGAAAAGGATACAGATAGAGGAGGGGAGGTGGATGAATACTCAAAGAGAGCAAGGCAGGTTTTTTCAGATGTTGGTAGGAAGTTCTTTAGGTATTCTTAGCTGACTTATTTGGGGTTTGGGCTTCTCTCCTGATTCTGCAGTCCCCTGGTCATTGATGCAGCAGAGGGAAAAGCTGCACTTCAAAATATAAATTATGCTTTTATCCAAACTAATAATGGCACAATGCCAGTGTAGGAGAGGGGGCAGAAAGAGGCCATTTAGCATTTTTCCAACCCTCCCTTCACAGACTGGCAGTCTTATTGGTAGGTACTTGGGTTTATATTATCATTTGTGTCTCTGAGCTGGGTATTGCTCTGAATGCAGCAGGCTTTGTAGTGCAACCTTTTCCTCCTATCTCACCCCCTATGTGTCCACAGGCCTTTGAACAGCGAGCTAGTGGCACTTTGAAATCAGGAGTTGAAAGTGTTTGACATGGAAAGGGGAGCATGAAAGTCTTGCTCTTTGAACCTTTTCTTTTCAAAGTCCCACAGAAAGTAGAGACAGGACAATAATGGACAGGCTGGGAGCTCTCAGGGTGAAGTGGGGATATGTGGTAATGAGGTTTTAAGTGTTTTAGCAGCCATTCCACCCCACAGTTTCCTCCCCTACGTACTCCCAGTGAATTAAATTTGCTGCAAGTTACCACAAAAATCCTCAGCTAGATATGTATTCTGTCCCTGCTGAATTCATTCCATGATTAAGTCCTGGAAACAGAATTGAGCTGATGAAAAGAGGAAAAAATGGTCAAAATTATCATTAAGTTGCTGACTACTGAAGGAAGATCAATTTTTTTGTTTGTTTTGCTTTATAATTAAACGAAGCCAGATGTACAGCAAGTGCAAGTTGCATGAGAAATGCAGCCAGCTGTTGCATCAAAAATCAGGCTCAGGCCTCTCAGTGCTCATGTGCAAACTCACATCTCTCACCTGTTGAGGTCAGGAGGGTGAATTAATAACCTTGGCAGCCGCTAAGATTTGCTTCCGTTATTTCACCTGCACGCGAGACTGGTTAGTGGGGGAAAAATGAAAGAAACTTGGAGGTCCTGAAATGAAACATCTCATTGAAGAGCCTCATTATGTTTAAGAAGAGAAGAAGTAGAAGGCTAAGTTATTAGTCTGTGAGGTCCATGAGCTGTTCTTTCACTCTTTGGAAAAAGGTTAAAAAAACCCAAGCTCAGGAAACTCCTTATAATGCATCTTCTCAATTGTGTAATCCTCTACCTGAGAAGAAAAAGAAAATCCTTTCTGAGTGATGTAGCAATCATTTTACACACTCAAGCATGAAATTTCATCACCATTACCTTAGCTTGGATGGCTGTACAGATGTTGTTTGGCCATAAAATGCATTCAGTGCTTTTTTAAATCTAACTGCAGTATCTGACTCGATGACCTTTTGCAGCAGTTGGTTGCATGGGCTTGGACTACATTGTGGTGAGGAAAATTTGTCCATATTGATTATAAAATTAGCCAGGGTAGGAGAGGAAGAGCTGAATAAAAACTCACTGCCAAAATTGCCTCAGATTTTTCCTGATCAGTCTATTTTGTATGACCTCTCGTGTCATAGTTCTGCCCAACACAGCCCCTTTTTGGAGCTAGATGCAGAGAAGGCAAAAGAAGCCTTTCAAAAAGGCTGAACATGGAATCCTCCAGCCCAAAGTCACTTTTTAAGAAAGAGAATTACCCTGAATTTGAACTAGATGGACTGTTCCTCTTTCCCACATGGAGCAGGCATAATGCAGACATAAATCTGATGTGATTGTGGCAGGAGTTGGCAGTGAGTCCCAGTAAAGCTGGTGCCACCACACTGCTCTGAGTGTTGTGCACACAGCTCCAGCCTCCCTGCAGAACCCCACCAATGCCCACAGGCACCTCTCTGCTCATGGCAGGATTAGTCCCTGAGAGGCTGATTTGGAATCAGATCTCCCTTTTGGAGCCCACCCTGGAAACCTTCCTGTTTCAAGAGTTAGAAGTAGAAAATAGATTCTTTTCCTTTTCTAGACATGTAGTTTCAGCCATTCTTCTCTTGGTACAGTGAGGTTTGAGGCAGGCAGAGGCTTCCCTCATTTCTGGGGCTCAAGGATGTCTTTGGGGTCTCAAGGGTACAAACCCCTGAAGGCTTTTCAGAGGGCTGCTTACAATTTTTGGTGAAAGATGTTCTGTCTCTCTGAGCATCCAGAGGTACAATTCCTCCCATGCCTGCTGTGTGGCTGCATGGGAAGCACAAAATCTTGTGAGGTGTAAGATGGAGTGGGGCAAGAGAACTAGCCCAGGTCCCTCTGCAGCTCAGATTATTTTGTTTTACTTGTCTGCCTGACTCCCTCCAGCCCTCAATCAAATGTAATAGTGACTGTCTACATTATAAACCCAGATATATTGAGTAATATATCTATTGGTCTAATTGACTATATTGATTAATTGGGTCATTTCTGCCTCTACAAGGGTATGTCTGCACACAGGTACCCAAACCATGTGGCTGCCACCAAGGGGGTGTCAGGACAGGTAAAGGTGATACAGAGACTCCATCATCAGAAGGCAAGAAAAGACACTTTATTATTAGAAATCTACAGTTCTTATAGAAACAATGGTGGACCTAAGGCCTGATTGGCTTTTAGCAATCTTCCCTCACACCATTGGTGAACTATGAATAGCACACTATGGAGAGTCATATCTATAAACAATGGTTACAGAAAAAGATACAATAATTGTTTGAATTCTTCTCTCTAAGTTTCCCATAGCTTCTGACAGCTGTTTCTCTCTCTGTTCAGAGAATATGTGATTACCACATGTGACAACGACTTCATCTGAGCTGGGCACTCCTGACCTCATGGGTCACAATTAGCTTTTCTTGTTAATCCCGTTGTTCTGAAATACTCCTTATGGTCAAGGACTGGTGTTTATTTCCTCAGAGATCAGGGCCACAACAACTATACATTATAACTCTTTAAATAATCTTGTTTGAAAAAAATGTGATGGCTCAATGACTATTTTTTCTTTGAAAAAGTTATAAGTTATTCTCGTCTTTTTTTTTTCCCTCAAATGGGTTTGTTTCAGCTATTCCAAAGAAGATTTCCACTCAGCTTAACCCCTCCAAACTACCATTTAGATTGAAAGTGGAATCTAAACAGGCTTCTCTGGCTTCATCCCACAGGTAAACTTTCATACAACCCTGGCAAACGAACTTGGTCCTTTCAGAGCCCATTTCAGAGCCTGACCTCACTGCCAGGGTGCTCTTCTGAAGACCCAGGAGATTTTCTTTTTCCTTCTTTACTTGCAGCTGGAGTTATAACCTCATATCCCATTTAATTTGTTCCTCCCCATTCTCCACACAAGATTAGGAACACTTGTGGAGTCTTAACATATATCCTCTCTTAATTATACCATAGCTGAGCCATACATTGATAGCTCTTTTTATCTTCCCTCATATGTAAATTCCTCTGGTCCCCTGAACATTTTTGTTTCTCTTCTCTGAACTGTCTCTAATTTGTCAATATGTTTTTGGTAATTAAGATTCCTGCAACTAAATGCAAAGTTCCATATGCCTTCATGCCAGATCCCCCACAGATTTTCAGGAGAGGTCACTGCTCACAGCTGGGACCAGATTTCCAAAAGCACTTTGAATGTTGAGAGCTTTTGAAACTATGGCTGTAAAATATCACTATGGGAACTTCTGCTTAAGGAAGCCTTTTCTGTTTTGTAGGTATCTAAATGAAGTTGTTAAAAATGTGGTGCTGGTAAAAATCTTGTGCCAATGAATGTCTGCCTCCAATACCTTTAAGAAATCTGTCCTACAGGTGAGAAATTGTTGGTCCTTCTCAGCACCTTCTATTTCTATTTCACATAATTAAGAGCAGTGATTTCTGTAAAACTCCATATAATTTTAAGTAAGCAAAGTGAAGTTTTAAAATCAACCTTCACACAATTTTTAAAGCATTAAAAATTACAATAAAAGTAATTAATAATCATGGAAAAATGCTGCCTGAAGATGCTCACAGTTAAGGTGGATATCTGGACCAACTTGCCAGTTGTCACAAATAATGTAGACATTGAGCAAAACTGTGTAAATAAATCAGGCTGAAGAGTCAGTTCAAGGGTTTTTTACCTATGAACAGTCACCATTTTTATAAATCTGTGTATTTAGATATTTTCTCAGTAGGAAAAGGCAAAACTGTCTCTACTCTGTTGAATATTCATGGGTTAACCAACATGTCTGGCAGTAAGTTTTAGAGTTTCCTACAAATGAGTTCAGATCCTAACTAGGTTCTTTGGGATCAGTTTTGCTTTATAATTAAACATAAAATCATAGGAACTTATGTTTTTTATTTGGGGGAAGAGAAAAATTATTTCAATCCCTTTTTCTGACCCTGCAGAGCACCTATATCATGGACAGAACAGTTTGGGCCACAGGTTTTTTAAAATCATGTGTCTAGGAGCCAACAGTGATTGATGTATGGTTTGGAACACAGTGCTTCAATGATAGTGTTCACAGAAAAAATATTTGTTTTCCTTCACAGTTACCTCTCCAAAGCTTCATACTGGACAGTTCTGAGAGGAAGGGAACAGGAGAACTTTTTTTATATTTGGGGAGGGGGCTTAAAATTGCAAAAGAGCTGCAGTTGAAAAATAAATTACAGAGCTTAAATAATCTGTATTCATTTCTGTGCTGCAGTAAACATATTCACTAGACAGTTAAAAAAATTGTTTATGATGTGCCTAATAGAGCCATTCTAGTTTATCAGTTAAATATGTATTCATAATTTTTTAAAAGGAATATTATTTACCCAGAAGACCAGAACAGTTTCTAAAAGAGCTTTTCCAGTCCATAATGTAAATATGTATTTAGGACAAGTGCTGTGTGTACAGTATTAAAAAAAATCCTCTGAAAATCTCTTTGAAAAGTTATTACACATGTCCACTGCTGCAGCAAAGTTTTAAATATTCATATCTCAGCTGTTTTCTTTTTCAGATTTCTCAATTTGACTTGAATATATTGTGGGTGAATTGCTCTGCAAGAGCTTCATTTGTTGAATGTTAACAGGCCTGTGTCCTCAAGGACTACTCATGTGTGTTAAGCTATATATGTGCTTAAATCTCACCAGATCAGGGACCTCATTTTGTAAGGGTAACTTTAATACCACATTTATGTAATGTTATGTAAAGGAAGGTCTTGTATTCTTACAAATCAGTTGGGATGGCTCATCTACCTCTTGCCTGTCTCTCCCCCCCACCCCAATATTTTCCCTTTGGCAGATTATCTGCACACAACGTGTCTGCACTGTTCAGACTCTTTGATCTTCACAGAGAGCCCCCAGTGCCCTGACAGCATCACCAGGAGTTGTTTCCCCAGCCCACAGCCCACGGTGCTGGGAGATGCTGGAAGAGGAGAGGGGGTGTCCCTGCTCTGGTGAGGTTTGGAGAGGGATTTGCCCTTCTCTATGACCCCAATCACACAATGACCAGGCAAAACCAGGTGACAGCAGGAAGACTTAGAAGGGAGAAAGAGGGGAAGGCACCATGAATTCTCCTTGTGGTTGTCCTGGGCACCAGAGTGTCACATCCACATTTTCTGAAAAATCCCTTTGCCCAGGATTCTTCTCCTGGGAATCTGAGAAGCCTCAGAGAAAAAGGAAAACAACAATTATCTCATTTGCTTCTTCTGTACTTTGCTGCTTTAGAATGTGTTTGGAGATTGTTTCCTCGCCGGTGATTGTTTCACTGGATTCTGCTGTGAGTTGCTTTCACTCATTGGCCAATCAGGGCCAAGCTGTGTCAGGACTCTAGAAAGAGTCGCGAGTTTTCATTATTATCTTTTTACCCTTCTCTAAGTATCCTCTCTGTATTCTTTAGTATAGTATAGTATTCTTTAATATAATATAGTATTATAAAGTAATAAATTAGCCTTCTGAGAACATGGAGTCAGATTCATCATTCCTTCCTGCCACGAGGCACCCTGCAAATACAATACCAGAGAACTGTCTGTGCAGAGCTGTCACTTCCAAGAGGAGGTGAGAGGTGCTCAAGGAGATCCCTCTCACTTCCATAACATGGTGGGGGTTTGGAAAATTTTAATTTTTTTTTTAATTTTTTTTACCACAATCAAAAAAGGTGAAATTCTTGCAAGAAACACAGAACTGCTGTGTATGGCCTTTAAAAAAAAAAAAAGAATACAATTTTTAAATTAAGGAATGAGAGCCCATCTCAGGTTTTCCTCACCATGTACCTTGCATGAGCTTACTAGAAAGTCAGTTTGTAATTAATAAAGCTGTATGGGATAAAAGGGGATTTTATTCATGTCTTGCTTTGCATTAATATTTTTGTTTGCATGATGAGGGCACAGCAGTAGCAAACTTGAGTAGGGGTAGGTGGTAATAATTTGGCAGTCTGGAAATGGCTCTACAATGTGACAGATTAAATAGAAAATCATCACCATTACAAAGGATTCTTTTCTCCAGTAACAACTCTAACACAGGCTTGAATACATGTTAGACACAACTACTTTTCAAATGTCCAATTGTATGCCAGTGAAGGATGCTATTCATTTTAATTTCATTAATTGAAATTTTAAACTTTATATAATTTTTAATTGATTTGCATTTTCCTAAGTACTACAGAGATTTAAGGATCAAAAGTTTTCTTTTTATCTTCACGATAAACTGGTTTGGGTTTATTTTTTTCAGTCAGTAACATTGTAAAAATTTGAAGCTTCAAGTCATGGAAGCAAAGTTTTCATTGACTTCACCAGAATTTTTGGCTGTTTCAATTATGTTAAGGTTGAAACCAAACCCAGCAAGCACAAAATCATCAATATTGGGTAAATTTAAATTTATAACACCGTGTCAGATACAAGGAGAAAGTATGGTGTGCCTAAGCAAACATTTATCATGTTTTTATTATTTCACTCTAAAAAACTGTTAAGTTCTCAGTAAAGGAGGGTGGGCTTTTTATATGAAAACTGACAGCTGTCTGAATTTCAAAATGCAAATATAGATCCAAATTTTGAAATAGTCTGAAGTTCGTCCAATAAAATAAAAGCAGTAAAAACTGCATGTGCTTATTGCAAAACAATCAGCCTGAACCTTTTTCAGAACTGAATATATTTGCATACAGAATTCCCATCTTTTCCAAAATTCTTGTTGTGGAATCTGCCATGATATTTTTTGTCAACATTTTTTATTGAAATAGCTGTGGAGGTTTTTATTGAAAATAAAGCTTTAATGATATGAACTAAAGAAGATAAGCAATAATTTTATCAAAAATTCGAGTTAAACCCCCCTGAAAATCTTCTTAAACTTTATGCAAACATCAGCATCTTCTTCAGAATTGCTTTTTCATTTTTGAGACCAATTTCAGGTGAATTTTTCCTTTTTTTCTGTATGTTTACCTATCTGGCTTCCATCTATATTGGACTGACCAGGGTTGCAATGAAAGAACAGCATAAAATCCTCAATTACGTCCGGGCTTGTTTACTTATTTTATTGTTTTAACTGGTATGATCTCTTTGTGCAAGAAATTCTCTTTTCTGAATTTCATTTGGAGAAACTGATTAGGATATTAATGTTTTATTCCACTGACCTTTCTTTCCTGCTTTTTTTTGTTTTTTTCTTTGGGAATGCATGGCCAGCAGCACCATCTGGGTTTGCTCTGTGAGTATCTGTGCACCTTGTTTGCTCTGCCTTGGATGACTGTTCTCATTCTGCTCTGCTCTGTGCAGATCAGAGGCAACAGTCTTCTCTCTGTGGACAAATGCAGTATTTTTTTAGAGGCAAATATGTATATAAGGCAGTGGCTCTCTGCTGCAAATTTAAGGGCTTCCAGTAAAGCCTTGTGAAGGCTTTTTTTTAGCTAATATGAGCACTGTGCCCAAATCTTTCTCCTGTCTAGAATTGTTCCATTCATGTACCTGAAGACCCGCTTCAAAGCCACTTTCTGTACGTTGCATGGAACTTTGTTTTGATGATTATCTTAACAATTAAATTTTAACCTGGGGATTATTAATAATGCTGTTAGCACCTTAACATCTTGATGTTTCTGTGGCCCTTTAAAACTTTGTTAGTGCTCTTCTGTTTGACATTTCAAATCTCTTCCTCTCCTGTGGCTCTTGTCATGAATTTTCTGTGGTGTTGTCCACTTTTCCCAAAGGGAGAATCTGCTTAGTTATTCCTAGGAGGCTGCTGAGCCTGCTTAAACACAAACATATTGCCCTATTTAATCAGTTTCTTGATCTTGTATTTCTTGTTATCTATTTGTTTTCTACTTTAGTAGTTATTGCAAGTAGCCCGAGGAAATATTAAACTGGTGAAGCTCTTCTGCTTCTAGGTCATTGGTTTTCATCTATATAAAGTTGATCAGCATCAGACAGTAAATCTATACAGAGAAAAGGTGATTTCTAACCAGTGGACGGTGTGAATTTATATCTATTAAAATATACATGTTGACTGTAAGATCTAAAGGGGTTACATCCACAGTCATTGAATTTAATGACAGAACTTCAGTTTCTTGTGCTGGGAGCAGGTTCAGACTTGACTCTGCAGATGACAAAGATGCATATGCAAATCATCTTGTAATTCTTCTTGTTTTCATACCTGGGAGTACCACATATTTTTATTTTACTCCTTTCACAATACTTGCAACTTAGATTAAGTGTTCTACCTTAAAATTGAATTCCATTAAAACAACACCAGGCTTCATATTTTTTAGTTATTCCCTGCGAAAAAAAAAATCACCCTACAAATAAAGGGGTTTTTAAATTTTATTTGCTAGTCTGACAAACACAAAAACTTCTCTTACCATTGCACAAACTATTCCCTATTAGTAGAAAGGCTCTGTGTGCCCCATTAAGCTTCTTCCCGTGACATTGGTACTTCGAGATTCCTCATATGGGATATCCCATTGATGCCATGATTTCTTGCAGCATTTTATGTAGACAGACCTTATTTTAATGGAAAGCATTCTGGTGATATTGCTTACCATGGAGCAGAATCCAGGCTGCTGATCTCATATCTCTGTATCCTATAGGGATAATTGAACTTTGTGCTTCACTTATGTCTGTAAAACTTTTCTCTTTTTTAATATATTTTTTCCCCAGAAAAACAGAGTAACCTTAGAAAGCTCCATGCTTTCTGAGACATATTTCAGTTTTGGTTTTGTGCTGTTCCAGTCCTTTGTTAATCAGATCAAGCCAGCTTGTAACTGAGAAAGTAACAGTAGTGCCACCAGACTGCAATCTGTCAAGCCCTCCTAAAAACCCTCTTTAATTGCTTGTGTAGCCTCACTGTCTCCTTAAAGAGTCCCCGGGCTGCATCCCTGCTGCATTTTGATAAAAGTTCTCCCCATGCCCTCTGTGACTGTCAATAATTGCATGAGAGCACAGAAGGAACTTCTTGAGGACTCCAGAAAGTGCAGGCCCTCTCTCTTTGTCAACCCACAAAACCAAAATATGGAAATTAAAGCTGTGGAAGAGTTCTTGGATGTGTGTTCTTTGCCATTTCCCTCCTGGGAGCTTCTGCCTTATTTTCAGCATTTTTAAGCTGTGTGCTAAAGTTCCCCCATGTTTTACCTTACAAGTGTGATTTTTTGGAGGCCTCCTTGAGTTATTTTAGCTGCAGCCAAAGTGATTTCAGGTTAAGTAAGGACTTGGATGACATCACAACATTCCCTCACAATGGTGGCATCAAAGTGCCTCGTTTGCCAAAACATCACTGTTGTGTTAATCTGCTTCTTCCCACTTCAATAAGGAACCTTTCATCCAACAGCTAATTTGACCTTGGAAAATCTGCAAAACTCATTTTCTTCAGCTGCAAAAAAAGCCTCAGTCCTTTCTGTCTTGTTACATAACAATCCCACACAATGCTTGAATTTTATTTCAGATGAAATATCTCTTTCCATTGCTTTAGTATATTCACTCACCTATTTCTTATCACCTTTTTCAGCCAGAGGAACTTTGAATTGAATTTATTAATATTTATATATCTAGAAGGAACCAATACACTGATTTTTCTATTGGGTTTCAAGTATACAAAGAGTTGGTCGAATTTTAACTTCATGGAAAATTTCAGTGAAAATAAATACGTGCATGCAGATTGTTAACTCTTGCCCAAAAAGATTTTGTTGCTCTGCTTAGTTTTTAGTTCTTGAAAATAAAAATATACAGATGTTTTACACTTGCCCAAAAGGGTTTGGTTTTTTTAAACTAATGAAAATAAAATATACAGACTAAAGTCAAAATATTTTAATTTAGAAATAGCACTGCAGTCCCTCTCAGTAGAATTATTTTCCAACACTTCTAAGTGAGAGTCCAATTTTTTTTTCAGAAAATATTTGCTAATGTCTAAGTTCCCTTCTTAGGTAAAATATCTTAATAAAAATTCCATATTATTACATGTGATGGGAAAAGACAGTGACCACGAGTCTTTGGAGTGACAGGAAACATGGCTTGGACACCTTGAAGGTCTGCGATGGTAAAGATCATTCTTCTTACCTGGTAAGAAAAACTGCATTTTTGATACTAAGGAAAAAATAATGCTGAAAGATTCATCTTGTTGAAAAAATAATTTTCTGACAGAGAAAAAAAAAAGAAAAATTCATAAATTTTAAGGTGGAATTATTCTTATTTTAAATTACTGCAGTAAGAATCCTATGAAAATTTTTTAACCTCCTTTTAAAGTGCAACAAATATTAATTACATCACAAGGTATTCCACCCCATAGCGGATCTCTGTCCTGTGCTTTAACTCTCTATTCCTGGCAAGAGCATCTAAAACTTTGATTATTCATAATATGAAATTTAATCCTTTCAGCCATAGATGCAATAACAGTTTGGTATCTACAACAGAATTTTCTACAAATATGGTGAGTTTACATAAATATTTAAGACTATCAAAAAAGCACAGACAATTACAAAAAAATATATCTTAAAAATGGGTGTTAGATTCTCACCATTCTACCTGCATACAAGTTTATTCTTCACACTAGTTTTATGCTAGCATGAATCTTATTTCATAGTGAAAGTATCTGGCACAAAGAGTTATCATAGATCTTTAGCTGGTTTTTTGTTTTGTTTTGTTTTGGGGGGTTTTTTGTGTTTTGGGGTTTTTTTGTTTTTTGTTTTGGGTTTTTGGTTTGTTTTTTTTTGTTAACAGATTGACAATTTAACTTTTACAGAGTTTTGTTTTGGTTTTTTTTTTTGCAGTGTTATTTAACAGGCTGAGGAACACTTGGTTCAGGAGCACAGGGTAAGAGAACTCCAGCACCTCAGTGCAAATGAGATAAATGAGATCATGTAAATGAGATGTTTACATTACATTGTGTAATGGGGAGTGGGTGATGTGGGCTTGAATTTTCTTGAGCTGAAGAAGACAACTCCAGCTTTCACACCTTCTAGACTGTTACCCAGTCACTGAGACACTAAAATAAAAATCATGGTGACAACCTTCCCAACATTTCTGACCAGAATTTTTAGCCACAGATGATCAGGTCATGTCTTCTACACTCAGTATTTCCCACATGGGTCAGAAATTCTTGGTAGGGGTTCCTTGGGGCTTCTGCTCAGTGATCCTTGGTGAGTTTCCTTGGTGGATTTCCTTGGTAGGGGATGATCTGTTGGGCTGCACATTCAGCTCAGCAAAGAGGAGACAACTTTGTTTTAGTCAATAACAAAACTTCAGTAGTTTGAGTAAAAATGAGCCCAGCTAATAAAGACACGAGTCAAAGCACAGATTGCTAGAGTTTCCTACACCCAAACTGGAATCTACAGAGGATTTGTGAACTAATGACCTTCATCTCTACCTCAGAAGAATAAATGTTTTCCTTGGAGCTAACCTTACCTAGTTCTGTTTCCCATCTGTGCACAGCCATAACTGTGCCTTCCTGGCTTCTGGAGGTGTTACAAGGATAAATATTTTCATTAGAGGTTTTGACATCCCTCAAGGAGCAGACCTTTGGGGCATACAAGTATCTCAGATTCCATCTACCATGTTTTAATGTGTAACAAAAATTGTAGATTCTTCTAAAGGAAATTCCTGTACTCTGTGTCTGTGGAGCTTAGAGGGTATGGTAAGGAGAACAAAAAAATTATTCTTATGTATGAAGATAATTCACCTTGCTGCTGTATGTGATTCCTTGTATTGGTTTATTGGCTTAGAAGCCTTCAGGTGATAAGCACATTTCTTTTTGCAGGAATCTCCTCAGGAAACAAAAGTATCCCAGATGCTAACACACCTGGTAACACATCCATAGAGCTGCCCTCTCACAGCCACATAGCTAAGCTATTTTTGGTCTACATTTTATTTTTAAAAAAAATTATTTGCAAAAGAGATTTAATCAAATAATTGCACATAACAAACAGAAAAATAACCAAACTCTAATAAAGTAATATAAACAAGTAATATAGTGATGTAAACAACTAATAGAAAAGCTGATTGGCAGCTGCATTGAGGAAAGAGGTGCAGCAGCCTCTGGCACCCCAAACTGAAGCTGACCCTCCACCACAGGAGGAGCAGAGCACAGCTTTGTCATCTGCTGTGGGAGCACAGCAGAGGCTCCTGTTTGTCCACATAGCTGTTTGCTAAACAACCAAAAATAAATGGGCACTCTCAATTACATTTTGACCATTCCTAAAGGATGGAGGGTCTGAATTCTTTAATGACACAGAGAAGTCAAGGTCACAAAAACCTCTCAGGCCATTTGATCTCTCCCTCTTTCTTTCCTTCCTGCTCCATGTTTCTGGGGCTACTTCTGAAGTGGGTCAGAGTGTTCTTCAGCCTATAAATAACTCAAAACTAAACCCAAACCCTTGCCAACAGCATTTAGGAGGGGCAGTGTGTGGTAATGGTGGGATGAAGGATGGTTCAGAGGCTATTTATCCTGACCTGTTGCTGAAAGAAATGTTCTTTGAAGTGATACTTAGGCATCAGATTTTCTTGTGTCTCCTGCTCTCTACTCCTTCATCCCACTTGCCATCCATACCTCCTGTAGCTGTGGCTAAGCTCAAAATTTCAGTTCTCTGACTGGAATTGCTAAGCACTGGATTTTTGGTTTTGATTTTAATTCGGGGCTTTTTTTATAAATTCAGTTTTCCCTAGCTGGCGTGTGGAATGCTTTTCAACAGATGGTCATGGAGTTTTAAATGTTGTGAGTGGATTTTTAATAAGTCTGACTAATTTTATGATCATTGCAGTTCATGTGCACTCAACATTCCCACTGACTTCAACAAGGAAGGGTTGGAAATGAAAAAATGTCATATTGCACTCAGCCAATGTAACTCTGGCAGTGTAGATAAATAAGGGAATTCTGGGCTGTAACAGCCAGGTTCAATTGTTTCCCTCTACTCAGCTGAGCTAAATGTATTGTGGGGCTTTTTTATCCCAGCACCAGGTATTGGTCCCAGCTGGAGGCAGAATTCAGAGCACTTGTGTGATCAGTGATGACAAATCCCACATTTCTCAAAATGATGTGATTTGTGGGTAACTCCAGCCTCTTACCTCACTGCATCAAAAAATCCTACCATCACAGTTAACTCCTGCTCATTTTTCCTCTTTCCAGTCTGAGGGATTTTTCTCCTTGCTTTTTTAAATTCAGTGAATGAAATCAGGACACCTCTTTGAAGCCTTGCCTGTTATTGCCTCTGTGCCAGAACATAATATGTCATGGAGGGATGGCTCACAGCTATGCCTGACAAAGCTGAGGTGGGAAAAGATCCTGTGCCCATTGTCAAACATCCTTGCTGCAGCACTGACACAGCAGAGATTCACTGTCCTG
>NW_005054384.1:2347033-2348233 GCF_000277835.1 Geospiza fortis
GATCAAGTGTTTGGTCACACTGCAAGTCAGAGAGGATGCTCAGGGCAGGTCTCCCTGAACCAGCTGCTAGGGAAATCTCCATCAGCAAGTCCACAAAACAGTAAAATGTAATTGTAACTGAGAGAGGAGTGCACCTTCAAATCTCTTCTCTGAATATTTGTTGGGGTTTTCTTGAATTTTGTTTACTGCTGACAAGTTGTATCTAGCAGCACATTACAAACCCCCTTTTGGCAGCCATAGGAATATATTTCAAGCAGGTTTTGTTTGATATCTACAAGAAATCTCTGTTCAGTTTATGTAATAAGACAAACATATGCAAATCCATCCTCGGATCCTGTGAATTATATGCCTGGAATCAGTAAGCAATTCAGTAAAAGCTCACTAAGTTGCATTTTACCTATCCACATATCCCATAAAACTGACATAAAAAACAATGGTTTCTTTACCATTTCTCAGCAAATATTTAATAGCAGCTACAGTGTTTTGGAAGGCCTCACATTATTGCAACTTCTTGACTTTTTGCAAAATGTAATGAGATTGATTCTTTATAAAAAAAAACTTCACAACATTTTTTATTGCTCTGCAGTGCAAATATGAGCGTAAATAAATAATTTTGAACTGCATTATCAGGCAAATGTAGCTGTTGAGATGAATACATTGGTTTTGTGTGAGTATTTCTTCATCTGCTCTGGCATTTTTCACAATTCAGTAATTAACTGATAACTACTGACTTATTATTCAATCTCTTAGAACATTTTGAAAATGGGATATGTGCCTAGGACTAGATCTACAGCCCTCATTAAGAGCTAAATTCACAACAGATCACAGGTGCTGTTTGTTTCCAGCACCTTCATCCTCGAACACCTGCTGCAGGAATGTACAACCCCAGCTGGATGGCAGGCTGCTTAAAATGAGGGCAAGTGGGTCCTAAAACAGGTCCAGAAAAGCATATATAAAATGTAAAGAGAGCTGAATCATCAACAGCAGTCTCTTCAAACAGCAGTGGATACAGAAATGTCAAACCCTGATCCTCTGCCATGCCTTGACCAGCCCTGAGCCTTGTTGAGTTTGATACCCACGTCCACTCCACCTCATAATACCTGGAGAGGGAAAAAGCCACTTTGGCCTGCCTTTCTTTCTCTCTTTCTCTTTCTTTTTTTTCTCTCTTTCTTCTCTCTCTTTCTCTCTCTTTCTCTCTCT
>NW_005054384.1:2348440-2357321 GCF_000277835.1 Geospiza fortis
TCTCTCTCTTTCTTTCTCTCTCTCTCTTTCTTTCTCTCTCTCTTTCTCTTTCTTTCTTTCTCTTTCTTTCTCTTTCTTTCTTTCTCTTTCTTTCTTTCTCTTTCTTTCTTTCTTTCTTTCTCTCTTTCTCTTTCTTTCTCTCTTTCTCTCTCTCTCTCTTTCTCTTTCTTTCTCTCTTTCTCTCTCTCTTTCTCTCTCTCTTTCTCTCTCTTTCTCTCTCTTTCTCTCTCTCTCTTTCTCTCTCTCTTTCTCTCTCTCTTTCTCTCTCTCTTTCTCTCTCTTTCTCTTCTTTTCTTTCTTTTCTTCTTTCCACCACATTGATAAATGCCCAGAGGACTGGGCAGTGAAAGATCTGGGTTTTTTCTTTGTAAAAAGGCCAATGTGAACCCGTGTCCCTCCATGAACCTCCCAGCCAGATGTGCTGCTGGGTGGATCTCTCACTGGCCCATCCATCCCACTCTGTCATAAGAGCTAAAGGTAACAAAAAAGGGGGTGTGGAGGGGTGGAAAGCACAAGGACTGGCACAGCTCTGTTCTCTACTGGCAGTGGGACCTGTTGGGAAGTGGAGAAGCCCAAGGGCTGCTCCCTGCTCCAGGAAACACTCCCAGTGTGACTACAGACCTACACATGTGTGTAGCTACACCAAGGCTGGTGCAAGTCTGCTCCCCATTGGCTACAAATCCTTACTCAGGGCTCGTTTTCCTCCTTGCTCTAATGTATGTTTATTATTCCATGCAAAGCTTCAACAAGAAGGGCTGAGCAAGATCATAATTCCCGAATACCTGTTAGCATAATGGTTGGAGTTTTCCCCTGGAAGATGCAGGCTTGTTTATGCTCAGCGAGAGAAAAGAATTGAACCCACATTTCCCATATGAATGCTCTAATCAGTGAGCCCATTTAGCAGAAGAATGGAGCCAATCTAGCAGGAGTGCTCAGAAAATGAGTAATGGGACAGGTCCTGCCAGCCAGACACATAGAAGAGTGACTGAGGTGTCTGCCTTCTGCTGCTGCTGAATCTGACCCTCATTCCATGCTCTGATCAGGGATCATTCCTTCCTTCCCTGAATGAGGCTAACACACTGTTTTGCAATTGTAACATGTAAGAATTGACCCTCCTTACATGATTTTCCTTTGCTTCAGAGACTGTAAGGGTAGACTTAGCATCTGCTGCACACTGCTGCTTTTGCCCATTACTGCCTTCAGCACGTTTGTTTCAAAATAGCTGTAGGAATTAGCATTGCATCTACTGCCAGGCAACCAGGGTTTGTCAACACTCTCTGGTGGAATAACTTCCATTGTTCAAGTGCTGACTTGCTGAAAACTGCCCATCAGTCACTTCCATCTAAAACTAAAAAGGGTTTCCACTTTCTTGGGTTGCTTGTTCGATGGATTTTAACAAAAGATAATGTTTCTATAAAGTAAAATTTATTCAAATTGGAAGAAAATATTTGTAGTTTTTCACATCTATGTAGGATTGTGTACAACTGCCTTGTTCTCCAGGAATGTGTTTATAGAATAATTTTCAGATGCACCACAAAGTCATTTGGGATTAGATACTCAATTTCTTAATCTTGTCAAGTTAGTTGCACTCCACTACTTTTACTGGAACCTGTTTCAATCACGCCTAACAGTGTTTAGAAAGATTATTGCAATTTTTCAGCTGAAGCTTTTCCAGGAGCAGTTAGTAACATTTTTGGTTTTTACTCTCACCAGAACACTCAGAACATTCAGAACTTCAGCTCCTCTAGCTCTTTGACATTCATCCTTTTCCTATATCCATGAAAATATTCAAATCATTTACCCACAGTGTTAGACAAGCCGAGTTCAAGATTTTGGGGAACTTCTGTTCTCACATGGCAGGCTAATTGAAAAGTATCCAGCTACTAGAATAAGCTTAGCCTATTGTGCCCACCCTCATGGCCTTAGGAGATGCCAGCTTGCTGCCAGCCCTGTCCTGAGCTGTGGCTGCTGTGCTCAGAGCAGCTTGGAGCACAGACACACAGCTCCTCAGAGCATTTTCAATTTTCTCTTATGAGGCAGGGTCTCCCTTCTCCTGACCAGCCCACTGGTACTTTGTTCTATCAGTCCCAATTTGCATTCATATTTCTTGTAGCAGGATGACCTGAATTATGCACAGCATTTTGGGTCTCACCAGGTGTTGTAGGCTTGCAAGGTATCATTAATCACCTTTCCAGCTCAAATGCTTGCATTTCCCTGTCCTGTTGCTGCCTCACATTCGTGGCTCACAGTCTTCCTCCTCTTTGCCATGTTTGGTGCAGAGTTTACAGAGCAACTGGGGTTTTTTTTGGCTTCTGAAACCCTTGTACTTCCACTTGCTCACTCTTTTTTTTGTTGTTCTAGATGTGGTTCTAATCTTGTTCCACATTGCTCATTCCTCCCAAAATTCTCATCAACATTCTCTTGTGTTTTGCTCTTGTTATTAAGCTGGGTCCAGCAGGGAAAGCAGGAAATTAAACCAGATTAAAGCAGAACAAGCCACAATCCTGGCCTTGTATCCAGCCCTGTGCTGGTAGGAAAGGCTTCCCCCTTCTCTCTAAAAGCCACGTTGCTCTTGTGTTCCATTCTAAAGGGAAGGAAGTTTCTCAGCTCACTCAGCATGTTGCTTGTATCCAATACAGATGATAATATTATCGTTTTCTATGTAAAAATTAAGGTTCACATTAATGTCCACTCCATGTACCAGCTCTCTGTGGAGTCTGCTCCAGTGATCCTGTAGTTCTCTTCATCTGAACATATTAACATCTTTAATTTTGTGTCAGTGAGATACATTAAAAATTATTTTTCCTGCCTGTGCAAAATCTCAGCCTCCTCCTTTGCCCTTACCTGCTCAATATTTTTACTATTACTCAAGGCTGATGACAGCTTCTCACTTAGTTGATAGACTGAATTTTAATTTATTTTTGCTGAAATATAAAATTTATTTATTTCAGGATATCAGATTTTCTAAGGGGAAAAGAAATCAGTCTTGAAAAACTAAAAACATGTGTTCTGGGGTGGAAGTAGGGGCTGCATGATAAATAATAATTCCTCTTTGCAGAAGTTTAGGAAGTCTCAGATTAGCACAGAAGTTTTAGTACTAATCTGTGACCCAAAATAGTATCAAATCTTGCAAGACAAACTTGGCAGGAAACCTGGTACCAAAATGTGCATTGCTTGTATAGATTCTGTTAAGCAAAATAGTGAATTGTTTTATGGAAACTATTCTTTTCACTAACAATTATCAGATTTCATAATGAGCTGATCAGCTGACAACACCTACAGAAAACAGATGGGGAAAATATTTGTCTACTTCAAAGCCCAAAATTTACAGAGTAAAAAGTTTGAAGTCTAACAGCACTCCCTGGGAAAATTCTAGTAGCAGAAATGGTTTTTGGCAATTCTAAGAAGTGATATGGAAGTATTCAAATCATCTCACAGGGTTTCAGCTCCATATCTTACACTGCCTTCAGTGGGAAGCACGCAGTGAGATCCCCACTCGCTGCTTTGAAAATGTCCCCCTTGGTGCTTCACGTCGTGCTGAGAGACAGAGCACTGATCCAAGGTCCAGATCCACAGCAGGCAGCAGCACACACAACGTGCCAGAATCCTGTAAGGCACCACTGTGTTAAAATATGCAGGCTTTAACTTAAAATGACAGAAATCAAGGGCATTGCAAATTAAGGCTCCTAATGGCCTCCTCCCCTTTGTCCCATTTAGTGATGGTCATACCTTTAGAGCTCTAATATGTAAAGTTGGGATTTTTTTTTCTCTTCTTCCTTTTCTCTTTTCTATCCTGCCCTCTATATGACCTCTCTCCTAATTGGAATATATCTTGTTTTTCGATAATAGAATTTCCCCAGGAGATAGTCAATTTTTAGAGCTGAAAATTAATTTACGGGCCCTGCTTGATTGCATGCATCAGATATGTTTGTCTTTTACTACACAGTGACCTTCTCCTCCCCTCTCCCTTCACATCTTCATAGCTAGGAATTCACTTCAGAGTCAGATAACATGCCTTTTTACCCTGTTATACAGGTGTTTGTGTCACACTTTTCACATGCTGCTGTTTGCCCACCCAGAGTGCTCTTGGAGACTTGTGTCCCAGTCAAAAGATTGGAAATCTAATCATTCCTTACACTACAGCTGGTGGTACTCTGGCCTTTCTGATTTTGTGGCAGCTTCCAGTTCATGTGTGTAGAAGTGGCCAGCGTAGAGAATGGGCTCCATGCCACCCAGAGATCCTCTTACCTTGCAATTTGTTGCTTCACTCATGAGCCTGTTCATAGCTCCATTGGTTTTTAAAATGAGATTGGAAAGGTAAGTATGGCATTCACATTCTCTGAAAAAACTCCTTTGCCTGAGATTTTTCTCCTGGGAAGCTGAGAAGCCTCAGAGAAAAAGGAAAACAATTGTTATCTCATTTGCTTCTCCTGTGTTTGCTGATGTGGAATGTGTTTGGAGATGGTTTACCCACAGGTGATTGTTTCATTGGATTCTGGTGTGAGTTGTTCTGCCAATCAGGGCCAAGCTGTGTCAGGGCTCTGGAAAGAGTCACGAGTTTTCATTATTAGCTTTTTAGCATTCAGTAAGTATCCTTTCTGTATTCTTTAGTATAGTTTAGTATAGTGTTCTTTCATATAATATATTATCATAAAGTAATAAATTAGCCTTCTGAGACCATGGAGTCAGGTGCATCATTCCTGCCTTCACTGGGGCATTCCCTGTTAATACAATAGGTAAGTCCACACAGTTTGTAGTCACATCATGTGGACACAGTGGATGTGTTTCCTTCCAGTTCCTCTAATATCTCCAAAAAAAAAAGAGGCCTTTTCCTTTCATAAGACACCTTAAGAATAGTAACCTAAGTGTAATTAATTTTTCCATTTCATCAGTCAAGATTTCTGTTTTTCAAGAATCCTAGAATGTTTCCATGAAATTCACTTCTTTGAAGGGCCAATCTTTTATTTTGTTCAGCTGATGATGTATGTGCTGGAGTACTCAAATTGAATTGAGAAGTTGAGCAAACACAGATGCTGTTCAGAGCTGCACGTCTGCTCGTGCTCAGTGTTAAGGACACTCCTGCAATGTTATTTTGATGAGTTTATTTTAAAAAGTGAGATGAGAGTGAGATTCACCTCATGTAGGCTTAGATTCCCACAACACAATTTTTTTACACCTCAGCTGGGCATCCTCAGTGCCCTTTCTACTCAAAAAAGAAGACTAGGCAAATTTAGCTCATAACTCATCTGACCTATTCTGGACATTTGCAATCATTGCATCCTCAAATCACTCCAGTCAATATAAAAGGAGTCTCAGGGGCTATATCAGATCTAGGTGTCAGCAACTGTTACATTTACTGCTTAAATGGATCCTTCTCAAAGCTACAGGGAAGCATCTTCCACAAAGTGAAATCTGTGTGGTGCCCTTTAAAAAACTTGGTCAGCCAATTGTGTGATCCTGACAATGAGGTTTATGCTGGAGCTCAGTTCAGAGCTGAGGATAAAGAAGTCTTTCAGAGCAGTATATAATATAATTAATATAAAATAATAACATAACATATAACTTAACATTATAATATAATTTAATACAATACAATATAATCCATCTTAACGACTGGACAGCTCCCATATGTTGTCATGGTCAAGTCAATGAGCACGTTCAGTTGCTGTAAATAAGATCCTGGATTTTGTGTGCACACATTGAGACGTTTGAGACAGTTACTTGCAACAGCTGAGCTCCAAAGCCCATCAAACATTAAAAAAAGTTTCTTCTGTAAGTCAAGCCATCCTGGCCTGTTTGATAGACACTGAAGTCAGCATGCCACACTAAAGGAAATTCTTTGGGAACACTGTGAGGAAGTGAGACAGACTTTACGAATATCATAAAAGAATTCAGGTAATTAGGTGAGTTGGATATTAATTAGGTGAGTTGGATAGCAGCAATGGTCAAGTTGAAATAATCTGGTGACCTCAAAGAAGGAGAAAATGAGTGTGCATACAAAGATACCTTGCTGAGGAAAATCCAACAGATCCAGGTGATTGGTAGCTATCAGTAAATCATCAAATCTGATGATTTCTAGGCCTGGTTTTGAATTTCTGTAGACCAGCACAGCTCTGCTCTGTAAGCAGAGAGCTCTACCAATTTATGGCAGCTGAGAATATCGCCCCCAGGAAGAACAAATAGAAAAAAGAACCACAATAAGATCTCTCTGAGCAAACTTTTATCTGTTTAATGGAGGTGTGCCTAATCTTTCAGAGTCAGAGAGCCAAGAAAATAAAAGGTACAATGTCAAAATGCTGCAAGCTTTTAAACCAACCTAAATTAGTATTTCACTGATATTTTTAGTAGAATTCCAGCTAAAAGAAGCCACTACAACATTAAACTTTGCTGACCATTTGTCACAGGTTAAACACTGATAAATATTTGGAAACTCATTTGCATAAAACTACAGTTTGGTTTAGTTCTTTTATGGGTAACTAACTTTTGTTGGGGAAAAATATCAGTAGCAAAATGCCATCACCTTGCACAATACTTAGTAAATACACACCCTTATAGCCAGCCTCTTGCCTCACTGCCTTTGTGTCTGATACCTCAGGCACAGACTCTTGGTTTCCAGCTTTGGCAGGAGCCTCACTCTGCCACTTTACCCAGTACCAGGGTGTTACTGATCCCCTAAAAGCCACCACAAAGGGTGTCAGGTGGCTCAGGACCCATGTCCTGTTATCTCATGGGGGACAGGAGAGCTTTTGGGCCAGGTTCTTAGAGGTATAGCACTTCATTGGAGAGGGAGGAAGTGGGTAAATTATAAATCAGATTGTTTTATGCCCACTGCTCTTTCATATTAACTGCTGTTAATGTTTGCTTCTCACTGCTAAGGTTGTACAAGTGAAGCTCACAGGTAGGAGTGGAGCTAATTCAGCTTGTGGTTTCTCCTCTGCAGGCTGAAAGAAGCAGAAACAGCTTCACAGACATATTTGTTAAGCTCAAGTAAAACTTCAGACTCCTCCAGTACCTCTCAAATCACCACTGGCTACTTTAGCATTTGACACTTTCAGCACAGGTGATGAAGAGTCTTTTATACAAAAAAAAAAATAAAATCCCCACCTCTTTTATACTTTTTCCTCACTTTCCCACCTGCTGTCTCCATGTATGTCTGTTTTTTTCTCTTGTCATAAATCTGCTTTTGCAATTGTTGCCCAAAGAGTGTCTTCATTTGTAGACCACCTGGAATAATGGAACCTAAATCTCTGATTTCTAGTCCTCAAATTCTATATTATAAAGAACTTATAAAACCATTTCAAAATACCTGCCATTTGGAGAAATTACTCTGAGTTTAGATATCTATCTTAAAAACACAACCCTAAAACAAAAGGATTACTACTTTAGAAATTCTTGTGGAAAAAAAAAGCAGGTTTTATAGAACTCATTGTAAAAATAAAATTAAAACTCAGTCCAAAAAAGCAGGTTTTATAGAACTCATTGTTGGAAAATGTTTGCTTCTGGCTACAATATGTGTGCAAATGAAAACAACAGAGTTATAGCTGGTGCTCTCCTGTAACCTTCACAGTGTTGCTCTCTGGGTACCTTTAGCGTAAAGTGAGATGCTTTTGTCAGAATTACCAACGTTTTTGGAGAAGTAATTCTGAGTGGAATTAAAACAACCTTCTGCACCTCAAAAGGGCAGTGAGAAGGGAGGAGAGGAAAAAGAGAGAGTAAATTGGTGCATTCCTTTCGTTATGAACAAAGTATATTTATTTAAATCTGGCCACTCCACAGAGCACCACATGAGCTAATACTTTGTTGCCACTAGTTTGAAAGTCCCGCTTCTCAAGGGGAAAAGCCCTTTTTTTCAGCAGCCTGAGCTCTGGGAGTTATCCCTGTGTTATTTGCAGAGAAATACATGGAGAAGATCACTGAGGTAAATGTCTAATTGTGCATAAGAGGGGTGCTCTCCACTCCCACTGAAGTTTGCACAGCTTCAGGACACTTTGCAGCTCACAGGCTTCTGATCCTCAGGTGTTACGTAGCAGTAGTGAGTCTAGAATTCTCTAAATATTCCAAACTTTCCTGATGTATATATCTTCTCCTTCTAAAGAAACAAAAGTGTCTGTGGCTGCTTCTTCTTTGTTTCATCATCCTGTTTCCATTACTGATTTAAAGAAGGCATATACTGGGACCCATAACAATGTGTCTACAAAATTTAATAGTGCTCATGTTTCAAAACCAGATGAGTTTATTCTGAGTTTACTATTTGGAATGTGTTGCTTGTCTCAGTTTTTGTCTCTCACAACCAGCCAGACCATTGTGTAGATAACCAAAGAGGCAAGAGCACTTTTAGACCTTAATTATTTTGCTTTTCTTTGGGAATCACAGAGTCCTCGAGTTTTAGGGGGGTTGAAGTCCAAATTAACTTACTGTGTAGTGGTAAGTTAGCACTTTAATTTAGAGCAGCTTCTACATAGAGCAGAGCATGATCTGTGGGTGCTGTTGAAATGCACATAAAAATTCAGTGAAAGCTGTGCAAACTTTGGTTTACAATAAGTATAAACAAACTCAGTATCAATGTCTGAAAAGCAGATGTGCTAAAAGAATTTTGCATCTTATCAATGACGATCTTGCTCTGATCCTGAGCAGTCCTGCTGGCTGACTGAGGCACTGGCTTGAGCTCAGTCTGGTTTTATAAACTGGCTCTGAAACTTTCCCTGAACAATCAGCTGTTGGAGGATGAAGAGAAGCACTGAGAGAGTCTTGCTCTTCAGGCTGAGCTGATTTATGAAGGGGTCACTTGCCACTTGTTCATGTCCCAGGGTGCAGAAATCCTGCCAGGCATTTCCTCTCCGGAATTCTTAGGGATGTGCTGCGAAGCGCTGGATTTTATGGA
>NW_005054384.1:2357528-2380924 GCF_000277835.1 Geospiza fortis
TCCCAGCACAACTGCACAACCTCCTCAGCGGCGACGGAACTGTGAAAGTCACAGCAGCATTTCAAGGAATTTCAGCTAATGTCACCGGCATCAACGACCTTTTCCTTTTTAATCGCATTTTAGAGAGAAAAATAAGGAAAACAAGAGAAATTACTTGTTTGGAAACACGCTGCAGGACAGCACCCGGGCTGTGACACTCCTACTCTATCCAGTTGGGACCTGGATCTGGCTTTGGAAAGAAGAAACGATCTCAGGAAAAAAAAGAAAAAAAGTAAAGCAGAAGTGCCCTCTGACTCTTGCCTTTTCATGCAAGGAGAGGTGAGGAATCGTGTTGTGACCGCAAAAGGCATTTGAGCATAAACCAATTTTTCACAGTACAATATGCCATCACCTCCAACCCCCAAAAAGTTTTCACGTACAGTTTGGGGAAAAGAAAAGGGAATTTAAAAAAAGCCTTCACACAGCTTCAATTTTCTGTAAAATAAGGTGATTTCCTATAGAAACAAATTTCATACCCTGCCAAGTGTGAGTACTAGGCCCTCAGTATTAGTGGATATTTTATATTTTCTTTAGGTCCCTCTCAGCCTTTGGTAAAAGTCCCAAAATAAAAGAGCCCAGCTAAGGATCTTAAGCCTGGCCTATTATTGGTTTCTTTACAACAGCCTTTTCTGCTTTTGGAGACAGCTGCCTTGTAACTCGTTCTGAGCGAAAGAGGAATGGGATTTGTATAAAATCCCAGGCATTTGTATAAAAACTCATTTATGTGCAGGATCCAGCTTTGTGAATGTAAACAGCAGCTAAAAACAGCCTTCTTCTTCTCTATTCCAGAAATAAAGAGAAAAACCAGCCTGTACAAAGCATATGGAATTCACTCAAACTCGACCATCCGCATGTATTAAAAGTAAAAAAGAGCGAAACAATGAAGTAAAAGCAAAGTACTATCAAGAAACAATATCAAATGGACAATCCCAGACTAAATGCAGCAGCAATGCAAAGAATGTGCGAGCACAAGGAGTGTGCCCACATATTGTGCATTTTAAGGACTCACCAGCTAATATTTCCCATCTCTTTCCAGAAGCCATACGGTAAACAGATAGCACTAACAAAGTCAAATATTAATAACCAAGAACTGCACATCTCCAAATCCCCTTCCCCCAACCAGCAAAACCCATAGAAATTTACACTGACCAAAGCAAATAGAAAATAAAAGTCAAAGCACTTACATGGTTGACATTTAGGGATAGAACCAAGTACCCTTTCCATCCTTTTGAATTTCCTAAGTCATAACATTAACAGAAAATAAATACACAGTGAAATGGAGTAACTCATGATCTTGTCACACTGTCACTGACAAGTTACAGTAATAAGGTCTTGAAACAGAATGTCCCAAGAAGAAATTTTAAACTGTCTCTAGACAGCTCAGATCAATTTAGCATTTTGTCACACTCTTAAGCAATCTGGTTGGCTTTGTCCACCCAGAGCAGCTTTCTCAGTATAATTGCTTTCCAGCCACACAGTTCTTTCGAAGAGCAGCATATTTTTAACTCTCCTGACCCTGTGATTGTTTTCCGGTTTGATGAAACAGAGAGAGAGAAACAGTTTGCAGAAGCATGAAAACAAATGTACAAAAATGTTGATGGAGGTGACACGACTCAGCCCTTCACCTAAACCTGGACAATGCTTTGGAAGTTGTAGAATTAAGGAGGTAAGGAAAAATATCTATTTCATATTTTATTGATGTTTCTGAGCCCTGTCCAGTTTCAAAAGTAGATGCTCCAGAGTAACACATAGAAAACCTCTCAGCATCAAGAAACCATTCCTTCTAGCCAAAGTAACTGAGAAAATGACACTAAAAATTATCTGTGTGCTTTCTTGGTTGTTGAAGAGTCAGGCCCCACAAGTCCTGCTCACAAAATTGGTTGAGACTACTAACAGCTGTCTCAAATTCTCACGTTTGTTGTGAGATAGACTACATGATGCATTTTTCACCTTCTATGTTTGTTGTGAGAGATAGAGACTACATGATGCATTTTTCACCTTCTACCTTTCGCTCCTTGTTTCTTGAAACGCAAACTGAAAACTGTGTGACATCTTGCAAACTTATTTCCCACTGAATTGCACGTTGAATTTAAATCTTGTAAGACTGAATGAAGCTTAGCTCAGAATCCCCAGGCATTATCATTAATCTAACAAAGATTTTGTTAAGATGGAGATTGGGAGAGGACTTGGATGCCTTACAGACTTGCTGGTTCACCAATTAATAAGGCAATGACTCCTGTTTACTGAAGTTAATAAATTATGTTACTTCATGCAGATGAGAAGCTGTCTTAAAAAAAAAGTTGAGCCAAGATGAACTTTTTGTCTCAGTGGAGAAATTGTCTTTCCTTCACCTCTTTTCTGTCTGTTAATTTCCATTGCCTCATTCCATGAGATGTTTGTTTGAAAGGATGAAATCTCAGATTTTTAAGTGAAGTGCAAAGTGAAAATATTTAGACACCAAAAGTGAGCTATGATTTTGTGAAAGAGATTTCAGTGTCCTTCAGAGGGTACAAATTTGAAGAGAACTTTCTGTTCATTTCCTCCCTGAAATGAAGGAGACTTTCCTGGGTTTTTAGATTAACTCTTAGTTCAATATATACTCTTTTCCTCTGTTGTAGGTTAGGTGCTGATAATCTTTGTGGTTTCATGCCAACAGATTCATTCATTGATCATTAGAAAAGCACTGAACTTAAATTGTGCAATATCCCACCAAAAAAAAAAGACTATGTAACTTTGTAGTAGTTTTGTATGAGAGGCATTTATAGAAGTGATGTAAAGCTTCTAACTACTAGAAAGCTATGTATGTTTTTGTATAAAACACATGTTAAAGATGAAAAAAACTCAAAAACTTGGTTCTTATTACAAACCATGCAACATGAATATAAAATGTTAAGTGGCTGTATAGATACAGACACACAAATGCAGATAATAATAAGATTGCATATTTGTATAATCCTTACCTCTGGTTTTAAAAACTAAGAAAATTATAAGTGCTGCTATCTCAAACTTTTCAGCATGCACTGAACATTTAGTTTTCTTGAGATTTCTTCCCCATCATTGAAACTCCCAGGCCCCACATATTTTAAATGCTCTTACAAACTAAAGTCAGGATCTAAATTTGAATTTCTCTAGCCTATGAGGCATGTTTGGCCTAAATTAGGAAATCAGGCCAAATATCAGTCAAAATTCACCACAGATATTATTGGGGAGGTATGTAGTGTAGTCATATTTTTAGTATCAGTTATAAATTTTCTTGATTTTGCTGATAAGCTTTTTGGTGTGGGACTCAAGTTTGCTCCTGCCACAAGAATGATGGATGCCATCAGTGCTCAACAAATTATGGATAATTATACTCAAACTAGCTGCACCGTTCCCTGTTAACTACACATAGGAGATAATAGTACTTCAGGGAAAATTTGTTTAATGGGGGCCTCATTTTAGGGAAGCAATGTGTGAAACTGCACCCAATGTCCAAAGAAGTGAATATATGAAGAGGCTGAGTAACTGCCTGTGGAAATCAGAGAGAGGAGCTCTCCTGACACATTGGATATGAGATTAGGTGCTTTTTTTAATAAAAACAACAACAAAACAGACAAAAAAAAAAAGAAACCCAAACACATGCCCCTGCATTCCTAAAGGATTCTCTCTGGTGGGGTGCTGTTTGATGCATTTGCTTGCTTACATTTGGCTGATATATTTTAACAGATAGTTCTTTGCTTCCCATGACAGGATTGAGATCTATAGCTGTACTGATGATATATTATTTCAAAACCAAATAAACACATAGAATCCCTATTTCTGTGTGACAGTTCTCAAACAGATAAGTAACAATAAGAAGAATGCTTGTGCTCTAGAAATCCATTTATTCAGAAAGATCCCATAGCATTTACTAGATTATTAAGAGAAATCACCTGCACAGCCACTTGAAGAGTAGCAATGTGGCAATGCTGCCCAGATGTCTGTGATGAGAGAAATGTCTTATCTCAGTGATTACTCTATAGATCATCAGTAACCTCTACAATCCTTGCTGTTTGTAATTGGCTGTAAATATGTTTGAGCTATAGACAATGTATATAAGGTGAAGCATGTCAAAAGCCTGATCCAAAACTCCTTGGAGTAAATCTCCATTCTCTCAGCTTCCTTTATTTCGCCAGGGCTGCTTGATTGCTAGAAGGTAACTGTGTTGTTCAGAGCAGTGCTCTTTGGATGTGACATATAAACCTTAGCTCAGGAGTGATTTGGTTCAAAATTCCAGTGGGAAGGAGAAGGCACAAAGCCTCCACAAGAGCCTGGGGAGAGCTGGAATGTCAGAACCCTGGCTGCAGTGGAGGATGATGCTCTTGAAACAGGGATGACAGAGTAAGCAAGGTCAAAGGAGTAGAGAGCAATGCCTGGATGTCCACAGGAGACAGAAGAGGAGGTTGTGAAATTCTTTCTTAAAATAAGAAACTACAGAGGGTCTGCTGGTCATATGGGTTTTAATTTTTGCCAGGATTGCTTGATATCCACTCCCAGCCAAGGACTTGCATATACTTTGATGCTAGAAGCAGAAATTTGAGTGCCTGGAGTTGCCATGCAGTTTGAGAACTGAAGACAGGAGTTAGAAACACATATGTAAATGAAGCCTATCACAATCTGGTTGCAATATGTTGTTATATTCTACATAATATGGACATAAATATATGACTCATTGTGAATATATTCCATTATCTTCCCTCTGAATCCCATTAACTGTTTTACATTAAACCCTAGGTAGTGCTTGTTCTACTTCAGCACCAATTCTAACAAATCAGAAATGGTGACAGCTCTGCCTCAGTTGTACCATCCCAGTGTGAGCACTGGCATATATCACAGGCCTGTTAAATTATCAATGTCCCTCTGATGCCACTCTGATCTTTGAAGTCAGCACATTCTAGAGGCAGTAAAATAGTGGCAGAGCAAGATGTGGCAGGGGCCCATCTCCGCTTCCCTGACTTGCACTCCTGGCAGCATAAAGTGAATTATGGCAGCTGATGGCTGCTCTCCCTCAGAGAACAGCACCCTGAGACTCACCAGCCAGGTTCCTGAGCCTCTTTTGTAGGAGGATCAGGGTTGGAGGGCAGCTTCTCCTCCACCACATCTCAGCTCACTGATCCATCCTCCTTTTGCACGCTCCCTGTGTGGGATGCTGCTCCAGGCTCAGCCCCTGCCTGGTTCCTCAGCCTGCAGGAAAGTTTGGCAGCATGTCAACATGTTTGGATGCCAGTGAGACAAAGTAAACAGTGCTGAAGTACTGAAGAAAATTTAAATGTGAACTCTCTGTATGGTATGTGACTGAGCAGAAGGGAGTGTTGGTGGTCTAGGCAAAAAACCACGGGGAGACATTGGGGAAGGAGTCATTCTGGGAACTATGGGATGATATGTAGATTATTTTGGTCAAAAAGTCCCTTAGAAATCAACATAATATGCTGCATCACAGCAATAAATTTTGTTTCTTCCAAGTTACTGTCACAGCAAAATGAGCAGTGCTTCATTTAGCAATGAATCAGCATTTGCGTTCTCCTTGTTTCTGCCCCTTTCCAAACTTCACAAGAGTTTTGTGGAAAAGACTCAGACATTACCAGAAAGCAAAGGCATTCATGGGTTATGCTGAAATGAACACGCATTTGAACCAGCTTTATCCATCCTTGCTTTTAATGGGGCCCTGAACTCAGCAGAGGCTGTTAGGTGCTTTTGTAAAACAGATTAACAATAACACTAAAGTTCCTCCCATATCTCAGTCCTCCCAAAGAGAGAGACTTAGGCTAAGATACTTTAAAGCTCTCCTTAGGCTGTTGTGAGTTCAGTGTGAAAATACATCCACTGCCATCTCACGTGAGCATTTACAGCTCCAGAAGTGGGGGCCTTTTGCTTTCACTATGGCTTGTCAGATTATGGAACTGAGGGAACCATTGATCCCTGAAGGATAAAAATCAGTGGAAGGCTCCTTAAAAGAAAAATACAGTATATTCAAACAGCATTAGAGAAAGTCCTCTCTTTGTAGTTTGAGATGTTGAAGGTCAAGGGAAAAAAAAAAGAATAAAAAGAGCCCTACATAAAAGTAAAAAAAAAAAGTTTAGGCAAAGCAGTCATTGCCAAGTTAAAGTAGAAATAAAAATAAAACTTTAAAGCTTTTTCTGGTATCTGTCCTTTGTTTTTACAATGTTAGCTATTCAAAAGGAAAAAAAAAGATTAAGCTGTCTGCTTTCAAACTGCTGTATTAAGGTGTTGATAGTAAATAAAGTGTCTTATTTACTGCTGCAGAGCAAAAATGTCAAGTTCATAAAAGACCAAATGAAAACTTCAGGAAAATCAGTGTTGAGGAATTCTGAATTCTGATCTAATTGAAGAGAATGCCATCATTTGTAATGGAAATCAGGGCCCTGTATCTCTGTAGAAAAAAGACCAGCTTTGGAAACTTTAGCATTAAGCTGCTCCTGTCCTTAGTTGTAATTGGAACTACATTTTGCTGTGGGAGCAAGGAAAACTGGAGCACCTGGATGTGCTTTTCCCTGGGTGAATTGCTTCCTTGTCATGTCTTGTGTCACATCCTAATAAATTATATCAGTAAGGCAAAATTTGGCATTTCTACACCAGCAGTTTGAAGGAGGCTTTGGCTGGTGGAGGGTTTCCATGGTGGCCAGGAGCTGGAGATGACACAGAGTACTGCTCCAGGAAAAAACAGCTCTGCTTCCAGGCATGAAATTCATCTCCTGGTCCTGTCCCCTTGGAGAGGGATAAACCTCATGCAGGCTCCAACCCTGGCGGGATCAGGATGGCAGCATGCCCTGGCACAGCCTGTGCCCCAGGGATCACCTGTGGGGGAACCAGTCCAGAGAAAAGGAGGGCAAACCACTCACTGAAAACTGTGAAACTCAAAAAGTGAGAGAGGACTTGGGGGAAAAGAACCTAGTGAGGTTTTGCAAAAAGTCTGTTAGCTTCTTTCCTTGTGGTCTAGACACTGAATGTATCTAGAAATCAATTAATTTCTTTATGATCAGACTTTCAAACAACACCACTTTTTTGTTTGTAATATTGTACTCTAAGGAGGCTGTTATTGAACAATAACAATGAGATCTGGGTTTAGTTTGGGGTTTTTCCTCTTGACAAAGTCTTTTTTGCCTTCTTTTCAATACCTGCTGTTTTTACTGTACTGAGCTGGGACAACACTGTACTTCAAACAAAGCACTTTTTTGTTTGTTTGTTTTTCCCATGCTAACCTCTGACTTTCTGGCCATGCTCACAATATGCTCACTTCATGCCTGTCAATTTAAATAAGCCTTGTTTTAATTTTTCCACCAGATGAGTTCACATTGTGGTCTTCAGAAAGGCCAGGCAGAGAGTTTCCCAGAAAGCCAGCATTTCCAAATAGCCTCTTCAAGTGGAATCACTTGCTGCAATTTAAATATTCAAGCCCTTTTATTTTAAAGTTAATATTGTTTATAGGAAGCAAATGCAAATAAGTGGTAAAAACCTTTTGGTATTAGGTCATTAAAAATCCATTCTTGACTTCCTGCCCACAACTACATCTTTTTTCAGACCTGTCACCCATTTCGTTTAAGCACTTAGCTTTCTCCTAATGAATGAATTGGCATTTCATATTACCTTATTATCCTATAAAGCAAAATGCATACTCAATAACATTAAGGGTAATTTCTCATAAAGACACATTATCGATCCGGGTGCTACCTGTAAGCATTGAAAATTGCAGCCTGCACACAGAGCTTTTCACATCTGGGCCTGAAGAATTAAAGAAAAATTAAATTTGACAGCAGTAAATTCACAGGCACAATCTAGACACCAATTTATATGCAAAATGAAATGCTTTATGAAAATTTCCTCTATTTTCTCACGGAGATTTGGGAAAAAGATTTCACTAGATGCTTCTTTCTCTAATATCCCTCTACTTAAATATTATACTGCAGTCACTGCAGACTCCCTTTGATGTATAAATAATCAAGTTAAATTATGTGCAGCAAGGAGACTAGTGCTCTGCCATTCTTATTTTACAAAGTAATATCTACCCTAGAGGGTCAAATTTCCCTGACAAATTCTTAATTACTATGTTGCAACAGAAGCAGAATCTATTTGTGCATAAATCCCGGGCATTCCCATGTGGTAAGTAACTAATATTACCAACCATTTCACTTGGCCTGTTCACTGAACTCCATAATTAGATAATACTTTTGATGATGGTACATTTGAAGTCTTAATCCATTTAATTTTTTATGAGATTTTTTTTATTTTAATAGGGATATGTTAGTGACCGCTGCCTATTTAAAAATCATTAAAATTCTGTCCACAGCAGTAATAAAGATTAAAGATTACTAATATGGCATTCATAACCTTTCTGGTTTTCTAGAAATCTGGGGCTTAAGGTAAATGTTAAAGGTCATTTAATATGTTAGTCAGTAATTATAATCCTGGGTAATAGGTTCCTTTTCTAATTATCCTGGTATAAAAGTTCTATTGTTTGGGTCTATTCTTCTGATTTTCTTATTTGGGTTTTTTGGGGAATGAGTAATCCTGGAATTAAGTTTCTGAACATTGATGAAAGTAGGTAATGCACAATGATTAACTGGATAAAAGCCATATGTTTGAATGGTGCATAATATCTTGCCTTGAAGTTACTTACAAAAGATGCAGCATCCCCTTCCAGGAGAAATAAAGCAGAAAGGTCACTGCAGAGATTAATACCTTTCTTTATTTTAATATCAAACATTGACAAATAAGATAAAGGCTCTGTGAGCAAGCTCAGAAGAAAGTGAGAGTGGTTAAACAGGAGGTGAGAGAGAATCTTGGAAAAGTCTGTGGGTCGTTTCAGAGGCAGGAAAAGAAAAGGAAAAGGAAACATCCTCCTCGAGGGCCTGATTTGGGAAAACCTCCAGGAATGAGTTTCATGGAATGCAGCATGCTCTCTGTGCTTTCCTGGGATGCAGCTGGGATCTGCACCTTCTGCCCTGCCATGCAAGGGGGACTGCTAAGGCTTGCTGAAGAAAATGTTCTCTCCCCTCTGCTTATGTGACTGTCTTAGAAACACACCTGTTTCCCATGATGTGGATATTCTGCCATTCCCTTCTTCCCTTTTCTAGAAGGGTACATATTTATATGTACCCCTCTAGATGTAGATAATGCATTAACAAGATTTATATACCAGGACCTGTATTCTGGAGCAAGCACTTAAAAACACATTTGAGTGCAAGGTATTTGATTTTAAATGCCATTTTAAGCTGCCTGTAAGTTAAATGTGCCCCAAAATGCTGTCTTAGATCACTTAGATCCCTGCCGGGTCAACTTGGAACCTGCAAAGGGTCAAAAGGGATATAAATCCTCCTCCAAAACCCAGATTTCTGGGCAAACATCTTCCTGTGAGCCGTGGAAGACTACCACAAGTGCCATAATGCTCTAAATGCAGAAGGAATAATATAATTGAAAACCAGGATAGCAGTAAGAAAATGTCTCTGGGAGGTGACCTACTCTTTATAGTGTTTTTCAATTTTATCACAATACAAACACATAATAGTATTTAAAAAAACCTCCCAATGTCACAAACTCTTGTTTCAGCAGTAATTGTGTCTCACTAGCTGGCTTTGGGCAAGGCACTAAGGCCATGCTTGAAGGGCATCTGCAGGTCATGATTTTTCCATGGTCACTGAGCAGCTTCTTGAACTGCAGATTTGTGCTACAGATGATGTTCTGTGCTTTTTAAAACCAAGCCTCCGATGCCTTAGCACAGGAGTAGAAAAAAATGTTGTCAAACCCCTGAAAAATCTAGTCCTGGTATCTCAATTTTAAAAGGATGACAGCGATAGGATCTGTTGAGGTGGTATGAAGTTAAAACAGTCAATTTTTATAAGGCATTTCCCTTTACAACAGAAAGGCAACTGCTAGTACTCCAGTTGATAAAACCACTGAAAATCAGAGCTCAGATCTTTTTTCAGCAGTTCTTTATTCCTGAAGATTTAGAAATTCACAGCTTCTTGTACTTAGAGTTATTTTGAAGGAGCTAAAATGCAGAGTGATGAATATAATTTAACTGTGATTGGTGAAATTTCAAGAATGCTAAATCAGAATTGTATATAAAACCCTGATTAAGAAATTAATCTCTTATAAGCATTCCCTTCATACTGAAGCCCAAGTACAAAATCTGAAGCTTTCTTGTAAAGAAGCAGTAGCTGACTTAAGAAAAAGTTCAGCTTCCTGATTTTATCAGTAAATCCATGGGAGCAGCCTTCTTTCAGAGCTTTTTTTAAAAAATACTGAAGTGAAGAGTTTGTTAAAGTTTTAATTCTTTTACACTTTCCTGCGTGGTTTTTTAATTTATTTTTTTTTTGCCTTTTACCTAGCTATAGTTTCCCAATGAGCCTTTCACACCAAATACTACCCGGAATTCATTTAAAGGAAAGTAAATGCAGCAAAATCTGTGTTGACACACTCATAATTTATCAATTCACCAACCTTCTGACAGATAAAGCTCATGGGCAATTCTTATGGCTACTTCTGAAATGGAGAGCCTCTCAGATGCCAAATTAACAAACTCAGGTGAAATTAGTAATGGTTATGAATATTCACAGGAATGTTTGGATCGCATTCTACCTAAAGAGGCTATTATCAAATGTTAGCTCTTCAGGGTGCATGTCTGTCCAGGAACAGAGCACTGGAAAAGGAAGATGTGTATATTGTGCACCACCAGATGTGGTTCCAGGCACTGCAGTGACAGCCAGAGGCTGCTTGTCCCCAGGACCTGCAGGGCACACCAGGGACAGGCAGCCTGAGCCACCTTGGTGTGGCCGCATTTCTCTTCACAGAGAAAAGCAAGGCACAGCTTCCCAAGGATTGTCTAGGATTCACATTCTCTGAACCTCAAAGAAAGAAAAACCAATTCCTATCTCTTTTACTGCTCCTGTGTTTCAGAACAAGTAGAATGCATTGTAGAAGATTGTTTACCTGAAAAAACATTAGTAATTAGATTCTAGTGTGTTTTAATTCATTAACCAATTAAATCCAAGTGGGTGGGTCGAGACTGTCAGCTGACAGTCAACAGATTTTGTGCAGAAGAGTAAAGTGCTTGTGCAGATTTAGTGTAATACTCCAAGTGGGTGGGTTGAGACTGTCAGCTGACAGTCACCAGATTTTGTGCAGAAAAGTGCTTGTGCAGATTTAGTGTAATATGGTATAAAATAATATAGTATAATAAAGTAATTAATTAGCCTTCTGATATCCATAGAGTCCTCCTCGTCATTTCTCCCCTTCATCAGGGTTCCCTTGATTTCCTGTACCTTGGTGCCAGCCAGGCCTCTCCAGCCCTTCTCAGAAGTTGGAGCAGCTTCAAGATTTCGTCCACTCCATATTTAGCTAAGATATTTTGCCTTCTCTCAAGTCAGGATGCTCTGCCATGCCTCCTTTCTACATCATACCTCCCATGCTCATGATCAAACTGGATCTTCTTTGCCTGTCCCAGCTGTGTTCTGGGCAGAGAGAACCCTTGTGGATAAACCACACCTTGCACAGCCACAGCTTAAGGGCTGATGCAAAATGCCCCTGCAAAGCGTAAAGAAAAGAGAGATTAAGCTTATGGGAAATTTATTTTTACAGTCTTGATCTTTAGTATGCATCTTCAGAGAGTTTTCCTAAAATATTTTCCATTATTCTGCAACGTGAGTGGAAAGGGTAGCTAAAAATTTTATATTTTTTAGTCACCTGCCACTTAATACAGCTGGGAAGAAGAGCTGGTTTCCATGGGGCTGGGGAGGAAGGACCCACAGTGAATAATGGTTGAAAACAGTGAAAACCTGAATTCACAGCACCTTCTTCCCACCTCTAGCAGTGGGTGCAGCCATGCTGCAGGTGAGTATTCATGGTAATTCCATCAGCCAAAAAGTCAAACTGCTCAAAGTCTCTGTGTGGCTTTTAGGTGAGGCATCACTCACTGAACTTCATGGTGCCTCCTTGTTTATTAATCTGAGTACTGTTCCAGCCACCAGCAAACCCAAGGAAAAGTAAATTCTACCATAGAAAAGAGCTAATTAGATTGCACACAGTAACATCCTTAGTAAAGCCATGAGGTTTGCGTTTGGGGTCTGGGCCAGCAAATCTTCAGAGCACCTTTGCTCATTTGGTAAGAATTAGGTTGATAGCATCCAAGTGTATGTTGTTTGTTATTTCTAAGTTTAGGGCTGTAAATGAGCAGCTGATAGAAAGGGACAGCTGGGAAACTCAGAAAAGATACAATGAAGCTAATTATTTTATATAGTTTATTTTCTCAAAGTTTTAAATTCATGGTACAGAATGAAAGAGAATAACACATGGAATGTTTTAAGCTATTTTTTAGTGTAAAACCTATTTAATCTTAAAATTGTTTTACATCTATGTGTACCTTTTTCAAGTTTTTCTTTGAAATATGAAGAAAATATTCTTTCTCTAATACATAGGACCTACTGCTACTCCTATATGTATGTCTAGAGAGTCTTGAGGTTGGTAAGACCATATAGGCACTACTCAAAACCTGTCTTAAAGATCTGAGGGCTAGTTTTGGTATTTAAAAACCAACAGGACTTGATCTCTTGATATAGATTCAAGTGGGGATTGCCTACTGAGATTGCTCAGCTTCTGAATCAGCAGGACAATTGTGACCAGACTCTTTTTTCCCTTCCTTTGCATCACAGCAGTTAAAAATCACTTTTCAGACACCTCCTTATCCCCCAGGCTATAAAATACCATGAGGTGGCAAAGGAAAGATTATTTCATTCAAATGAAAAAAAAGAAGACAGAAGAGGAAGCCCACTGTTTGGCGGTTAGTGTTCTCACCTGTACAGAGTGAATTCATAAATTCCATCCAGCTTTTTGCTCTTCTGATTGCAAATTTCACAGTAGGACACAACCTTTGGTGGCCCTGCCATATCACCTAATGCAGTGCTTTCCTGTGGGCTGTAGGGAGAGATGTTTGGGAGCTCTGCAGGTTCCAGCAGTAATAAAAACCAAGTGCATCATTGGTGGCAGTGTGGCTGTGGACAGAGCTTGCCTGGAGCTCAGCCTGGCCACTGCCACTGCTCAGGACCGATGATGATGACACTAAAGGCCTTGTCTTCACTCTGCTAGTCCCCTGATTCCTGTTTATCCTCCTGAGGGTGGAAGTCAGAGGTGAAAGGATTGAAACCTGAAATCTTCACTTTTAAAGATGCCTTCACTACAGCCCTTAGGTATCTCATTGGGTCATTGCTTGTCTGACTTTTTCTTTTTCCCCAAGAAATTTTCCTGTCTGTAAAATTGCAATGGAGCACCATTCAGCACTATAAACCCCTTCTGGAATTGTATAGTGGTAATATTATTTGCATGCAAGGACCTGAAAAGGGGGCTGTTTTGTATAATCTAGGGCTACTCTATTGTGTTTGTTTTGTTTGTATATCTGGATCATAGCAATAAATGCAGCTTAGAGAGCAAACATTTGACAGCACATTTTGGTGCTTAAAAACCCCACAGGTGTCTAGGTGTATGCAGATGTGAAGGAATTAATGAACTTTTTAAATAACAGGGAAACCTTTCTGTTCAGAAGAACCGGCATCCATATATTATAATTTTATATATATGCATATTGCCACATTCTCTTTCAGCTAACCTTTGTGGGAGAGAAACTTCTGCTGATGTCAAAGGAGCTGGAGGACATTAGCAGCTGAGGCTGGTGGGTTTGTCTCCCCAGCACCAGGCTGGCTTCCCTCACTACTGCCAGTGACCTTGCAAACAGCTCCGACAAAGGTCGGAATGGATTCATTGATCAGCCAGGCCAAGCATATGACAGTCTGTGCCTTAATTGAATCCCAAAAGGGGGCAGACTGGGTTTTTATTACAGAGGCCAGACGATAGCACTCATTAAAAGCTCCACAGACTGTGTGGTTTACTAATTAGTTTATTATACAGACACCTTGACGATGGGCAAAGTTGTCATTTTGCCCTTTATCGCACAGGGGATGTTGTTAAAAGTTTAATCAGCTAACACTGACCAACTTAGCTTGGCAGGCTGTGGACAGTCATTACCGAGGTCACCCCTGCTGTAGCAATTCTGACAGGGTCACAGCATGAATCTCCAATAAAAAGCACGTTACATAAGGTAAGAGTGCACCTGAAAGGGAACCAGGAGAAGAGATGTGCTCAGTGGGGAGTGGGAAACAGATGGACTGTGAGGACAAGCGAAGCCTGTTAGGGTTTCTCTTTGCTTACATTGTTTAACATATGCTTTTTGGAAATATGGGGAGCTCTGAGCTATGGCTGTGATATGTTCATTAGAACACAAGATAGCCTGAACTAAAGTGGTCTGTGAACAGGCACTAAGTGGCTCTGCTCCTGCAAGAGCAGGGATGATTTTGCTAGTTAAGCGAAGCCTAACACCCAGGTAATGTGCAGGTCCAGAGTGATAAGAGAACTCGCTCTGGGAAAACTGAACATGCAGACAGCACAGGTTTTCCTGCAGTGTTGCTTTTCTTTCCACTCCAGATTCTTCCTTTCTTCTAGAAGAGACTGATGGCACACCTCATTGCTGTCTAAGCTTTCTCAGAGGGGCAGGCACTGAATCTTTCACTCACGAACAGTGACACAACTTGAGCAAACAGCATGAAGCTGAGTCAGGGGAAGTTTAGGCTGAATATCAAGAAAAAATTCTTCAGCCAGGGGGTGCTTGGATACTGGAACAGGCTCCTCAGGGAAGTGGCCATGGCCAGATTTGTTTTCTGATTCTTGGTCACAAGAATCCAGCAAGAGTTGGCACAAGCCTGACAGAGTGCAAGATTATTGTGTAATTTTTGGGGTGTTCAGTGCAAACCCAGGAGTTGGGCTTTGATGATCTTTGTGAGTCCCTTCCAACTCAGGAGATTCAATGATTCTGCATTCTGGGTAGTTTTGTAATGTACCTTTAGTATCTTTATTCCCTGCAGGTGTGGGAATGTGCTACAGCTCAGAGAAATTTTTCATAAGGTTACCTTTACTTAGTTTTACTACAGTGACATCTGGAAGTCCCAGCAGTGTTCAGGGCCTGTGTTAATATCCAGTCTTACAAAAAGAAATACCCTTTATCAGCTCTGTATCAGAACACAGAGTGTAATTAGATATGTCAGATTAAGGATGGTCTAAAAAAAAATTGAGGAAAAATTATAAAGGTTCCTGATCTTCTCTTCAGAGTCAGTTTGACTGAAACATACTACAGAATGGTATTTTTTTTCTTAGGAACCTAGCTAAAAATAAAAATAGCTTGGCCTGCCTGTCAATCACACCTGTGAGGCAACTTCATTCAAATCTTAGACTGGATAGGGGTCTCAGTTCCTTCAGGTCTTCTGGCAGTTGGTATTTTCCACAAATGGTGGTAGAAGAGAACAATTTTAAATTATTCTCAGCTGGCTGGCAAATCAATCAGTCAGGGTGCCCAGTGTACCAGATCAGCCATGGCACGTGCTGTCTCCTGTTCAGCCACAAAGGAACTCAGGTAGGGGACAAAAGTGGATGGAGATTCTGTGGTAGAACACACAAAAAAGGGTTTATCTGAGAGCAGGATGGGGAAACATCATCATCTCATGGGGAAGGACTGGGGAAGTTGGAATTACATGGACAAATAAGTTTAGAGCTGATTCTTAAGAGTGGGGTGGAAAAAACTCATAATTTGTTGAGGTTGGTATCTGTAGAGGATTCCAGATAAAATGAGATTTTGTTAATTTCTGTATGAATAATGGAACAAATAATTTCTTTGGGTGTAGAACAGTGTGACATGAAAAGAAAATAATTTTCCAGTCCTGAAGAGGATCTTGACAGAAACAAAGTAGATGTGATCCCACACAGAATCTCCTGAGACTGAGTTTTAGTTTGCAGGGACAACATTTCCAACAGGATTAGAAATGGCCTCAGGCTGTGCCAGGAAAGGTTCAGTTGGACATCAGGAAGAATTTCTTCACTGAAAGAGTTGCCAGGCATTGGATTTCTCATTTCAAACTCTATTCACAATCAGCAGCTGTAATTCCAGAGCTTCAGTTCCAAAACCAGAAAAGAAAAAGAATTAGATATATGGAATATTTTATCTTCTGGGAGCTGGGGGACTATATGAGGTATACTGGATTTGATTTACTCATATTTTTGATTTTTTTATTTGGACATAGACATCAGCTGAAATTACAGCTTTGGAGAATGAAATGGAGGATTTGGTCATTGACTGCTACAGAAACTTTCACATGGAATATCCCTGCATATTTTTGAGACATGTTTCATCCAGCCATATTCCATTGAGAATTGCACCACACACAGAATGAAGGTGAAAAGGTAGGAAGCCTGATTTCACTTTGACTTTTTTTATCTGCTACAAATCTCCAGGGCATCCAGTTTGATACTCCATCATCATGGATGGCATGAAGGGGAGAGTCCAAGTCAATTGTGCTCTATCCAGCATCACTGAAAGACTGTACATTCTCATGTAACACAAAATGTGACCTTGAAACAAACCACAGGAGTAAACTATGGTCCTGTTTGCCCTATGCCCAGGGCAAGAATTTTGTCAGACCATTGGTTGCTCTTTTCAGCCCAGAGATCTTGATTCCTCTGCCAAGGAAACAAGTCCTTATGCAGGGGAATTCACACACCTGAAAATCTCATGCTGTTCTGGAGCTGAGACCTGGAGATGGGCCCAGAAGGCTGGTTTCAGCATCACATTCCCAAATAAATACATACAGGCAGGTAAAGTGCAACCTGGTGTGCCTCAGTGCATGCTATTCATTTTCATTTGAACATTAGCATAAGGTGCAGTGGCAGCAGATTTGTATCTGTCATCAGATGGAGTAAAGATCAATGAGTGTGTGCTTACAGCATGTCCCAGGGTGGGGTGTGCAGGGAGGGGACCACGAGAGGAGCCAGCTCTGTGACAAAACAACAGATGCACCCCTCAATGCTGAGTGCAGGAATAGAAAAAGAACTGAGGGTCGGTCAGACCCTCAGTTTGCTTCCCCCAGCAGAGTCCCCTCACCCTCAGTTTTTACAAGCTGAGTGTGGTCTGTGCCTCTGTTCAAAACACGAATCCGTTCCCATTTCTCACTCAGGAATCTGGCTGGAATATATTGCAACACCAGGGTGAGCAATGGGTCATGTACAATGGAGGAGCCATTGCTAGTTAACATGTCTTGGTAGTCACCCCAGGAGTCTTCTCACAGTGACAGATTGCTCTGTTACAACTGCACAGGCAAATGCTCCATCATTAACTCACTTTAAAAAAAAAGCTGCCTTAACTGTGAAACTAAAAGACTCCAACTTTCCCTTTTGCTGTAGCTCCCTCAGGCAATGAAGGAATTTGCGATGTGTGTCAATGAGACATTTGAAATCTCACACATTTAAATCGTCCCGACTTCAACAGCATTTTAAATACACTGAAACCAGCAGCATTTCTAAATTCAAACACTTACCAGTTTCCTTCCCACAAGCTTGCTCCTATGAGCCTCAAAGGCAGTAGAAAATGTTATTATGCGAACAAAGCGTCTCTCTGTAACTGAATTAAATATAAATCCATTAAAAAGAGAGAGATAATATAATAATTAATACTTTGTACTACTATATTACCTTTCTATTGCAGTCTAAAGGTATTAATTCAGCCTTAGCTCACAGTTTCTTTTCCCATTTTATAAATAGAAAAAAATTGAGGCACAAAGGGGAAAATGATACAACTGAAGGCACAAGGCAAATCAATATCAGGGCAGGCATAAAATCCTGGAAATCTGGTTCTCAGTGCTGCCTGCACCATTCCAGCACCAACCTTCCCACAAGGCAGACACAATAGATAAGTGGTACCACCAGCAGGGTTATCTGAAGGTGAAAATCAAGTGTGGATCCTTAGTCCCCACATCTCAGCCTCAGAGGAGGCTCAGTGGAAGGATGGGGATTCTCTAAGCATAAATCCAGCAGTGGGCAAATCCCGGTGACTTCCCCACACCATGTCTGGTATTTCTGTGCCTACATCAAGGAAATCCCATAATCCTATCCTCCAGTCTTTCACCATGGAGTGGGTGAGGAGCCCCCATGAAGTCCAGCAGTGTGAGACTGCAATTAAAGGGCGATTAAGAGTGGCACAATGCAGCCCACCAGAGGGATGAGCTGTGCTCTGGCTAACGCGATCAGCAAACAAACTCTTTTGAAGAGCTTAGACGGAGTACATTAGGAAGAGCACCCAGCACCAGGAATTACCACTCTGCCCTCACACAGACATAAATCCTGGAGATGGATAGGCCTGTTTATCCTCCTGAGGGATTTTACATGGCCCTAGCAGGCTGCCCACCATGCAAAATCAGGCCTTTAATGATTGCTTGTGAGAAGTCGGAGTGACAAAGCTTTTCATTAATCGTCCGTTCCTCATCGGTCTCTTAATAGATCTATAAATGAATAAATACCCCAAGGAAATTGCTACTTTAAAAAAGGAAAAAATTGGGCACCACTTTGAATATTGACAGACACAAGAGTTGCCTTTTAACTCTGGAGTCATTCAACTTTTGTTGGAGTGTTACATAAAAGCTTTTAATTTACCGAGTACCTTTTTGTGAGTCGAGGGGATCATTTGTGACTAATGAAGAGCAAAGAACATTTTAATAATAGTGACAACTGGCTTTGATATTAATATTGTCTCAAAAAATTCTCTTTTGAAGTCTCTGAGATTAGGAAAACCCTTTATATTTTATCCAACCGTGCTAATAAAATTGCCTTGCCTACATAATGCTCTCTCCAAAGCAAAAGAAATTTTCCCCCATTTAGTTCCCCACGCTATCCTGTGGATATTTTTATATGCATTTTTTTCTCACTTGTCATTTTCCTGTGCACCAACATTTCTAATTTTTTATTAGTTTTCAGAAATCATATTTAAATGTAAACCCAAGTGTAATGCTCTATTTCTTATGAGAACTTGAACACATTTCATATCTTTAGAAATGGAAGCGTTTTTGCATGTCATAAATATTTCTTGATACTTTTTTTAGGGAGGAAGTAGGATGGTAGGGGTGGTGAATGGAAGAATTCTTCAGGAAAGTATCAGTTTTGTAGACATTATGACAACAGAAGAGAAGGAAAACATTAATCTATTTCAGTTTTAGGGTTGTTGTTTTATGAACAATACTATATAGATGTTACTTATGTATGATAGACCCTTAGATCATGGCATTTATTCAGGTGGATGTGGAGTTGACCAAAGCTAAGGGTAGGGCACTTCAGTTTTGGTTGTGAGTTCTGCATTCCTACAAACTTTATTAGATCTTGCAGGCCTGTTAAAGTCATATGAAATGAGACATGTTTCTGAAGTGATAGACACATCAATCTTTAGTCCCAATAAAGGGAATCAGTTACAAAAGACTAATGTGAAAAAAGTATCCTTAGCAAGTGTTGAAAACAGTAGAACAAGCACAGTTCATTTCTGGTCTAACTTCTATCGTCACTTAGTCTTTCATTTTTGAAATGAAACCCTACTCATTTTTCCAATGGTTTTCAGAAAAGGTTACAAGTTAAAGCAATACACTTGCCTAAGACTCTTGTTGAACCAGCACTGCATATGATGTATTGCAAGTCATGAATCATTTGAAGCATAAACCAGAAAAAAATTCCTTTTCTTCTTTTTTTTTTTCCCTACTGCCCATGATGTATTCCCTCCAGCTCTTCCTTAATTAGGAAGTTAAGCCCAGTCATTCGTCTCCAGTTGCTTCCTCGAAGCAGAAGCAGCAGTAGGGACATTAGCATAGGCTGAGCTCCAGACATTTTGCAATGTGCTCTAACCCTGTTGAGGAGATTGCCATCAATACCAAAAAAAAAAAAAAAAAAAAAAAAAAAAAAAAAAAAAAGACAGCCTAGCAGTCTAATCAAGATGTGAGCACAAAACAAAACAAATCTGCAAAAGGAATCGTACATGCTGATTTAAGAGGAAATAATTCTTGATATGTCCTTGATATGTTAACTACAGCCCAGCTTTGTTATACCCAGTGAGGAACAAAAGGGTGTGAATGTTTCAGGCATTTCTGGCCAAATCCAAGTCCAGTTTCCAATTTTTAGTCAGAGGAGAGGCCACAAACTTTGCCCCACCTTCCAAAACCCCATGCACGTGATAAATGCATGCAGTTTTGACAGGGAGAGAAGTTTGCTAGAGCACAGGCCTACAGCTAATGTTTATGGACAAGTTTCCAACAAAGGGATGGCAGGCCTGGGCTGCTGACTCAGCCTTCCCTGTGTGTGTAGGGATGCTGCTGCCAGAGTAAAGACAACCGGGGAGGTTATGAGGGGCCACAGAGCCCCTGTGATCTGCAGGAGCCGGGGCACCCGCAGAGATTGCGTTCACTTCTCAAAGCTGGAGGAAGAAAGGGCCTCGGCCAGAGCGTGCTCAGATGAAGGAACGTTTTCTGGGAGTTTCTACAATGCTTGCTTTGCCATGGCTGTGTGGTAACCAGAGCTGGGTGACTGTATAATAAGGCTCACCGGCCCTCTGATGGAAACTTTCATGAAGGAGAAAGTTACTGATGAAAGCGAAGGGGATTTTGTGTGCATGGCTTGAGGTTTCATCTGGATTTCAATGCCTGTAAAATAAGGGACAACAGGGGAGCAGGCCACCAACCTTAACTCCCTGTGCTCTCCTCCTGAAAGTGAAGGGAGACCATCAAAGGGAATGAGAGTGACAGACTCTCTAACTGAAAGGCATTCTATATTCTTGCTTTAGGTCACAGCCATGGCTGGCATCACAGAGCAGAGTCTGTCTCATTTAACATTTATGAACTCCTCGTTTCCAGGGTGAGGTCTTAAGTGGGCTAGGAAACTTGGGGTGATAATGCAAAGTTGCAGTCATGGTTATTTTGTTTTTACCTTTGGCAATTTTAAAATTTTTGAGATTATTATGGCAATTATGGCTTTCCAGATTATGGCTATTGCGAATCCTCTCCATCCTATTCCTTAATTTCTCTTCTTCTCTGCTCATCAGGCTGAAAAAGTCCTTCCATGTCACCAGATTTACCCCAATACTTTTACATGGCACCTTCCCTTTTCCATAAAATATACTAAAAATTGCAATATTCACATGAATGTAGAGGAATGATCAATGAAGTGTGTATAAATTGCTCCCACCAAATACAAAGAGGAACCTTGCCCATCTGATCTGCATCTTGTTAAATTCACTTTTGCATAGGGATCAATAGATGAGAAAGTGAAAAAAGAAATGCATGTAAAATATTTATTATAATAGGTTGGGAACAACATGGCACAGAACTATAATTACTGTATTTTCTGTTCAATGAAAAAAGTACAAGGGAGCTTTTTTCCAAGATTTTAATAATTTTACAGATGTTAAAATATGTTTTTAAAATAGCTTTCAAACTATTTCATCTTCCTGCTAATTTGATATTTCAATTGCTCAATATGCAATTTAATAGAAATATATAAGGGTGTGCCCATACAGAATAGGAAAGATATTAAACTAAACCCTACATCTTTGGTTACATTGTTGGGATATGTTTTGGATAAATTCTGCTAATTTTGATTCTGCCACAAGAAACCCTCATTAGTTCCCTTGTTAGTTACTGGATTACATAAAAAATTATAAAGATGGTGTTGAATTCCCAAGGGTTTTTTTCCTCCATTCTTCACTTAAAAAAAAAGTCAGTTTTCCACCACAAAGAAATGAGATTCATATAGGCAAAGAATAAATTAGAGATTAGTTTGAAAAATATGAACTTTTTCTATTATTTCTGGATGTGCTGAAATAATCTAGAACAGGTGAATAGGAAAATGAGAGAATGATTGGAAATCTAGAATACAGGAAATGGGGGAATGCAGTATCTGATTTTTAAACAGGGGAGAATTGCAGATAAAGAAATTCTAGGCCAAATAGATAAGGAGCAATGCTCAACTCACCTGTAAGCAAAGGATGTAAAAATGATAAGTAACAACTGACAGATACATCAGACTAAGCTGTCAAACCAATCACTTTTCCTTCAATGGCAGGGTAACAGCATTCATGGAATGAAGTGGTTGTGAGTCTCCATCTGATTCTGACATGATTTGAAAGATGTTGCCATAAATAAGGCAAGAAAATGCAAAATGGGCAAGTGTTGTATGCGCATCTAGTTAGAAAAGTGAATTAAAAGGAAACTAAAAAAAAAAAAACAAACCAAAACAGTTCTAAATGGGTTTCTGTTACGCTGGGACAATGCAGAAAAGGAGTCATACTTTGACCTCTCCTAGGTTTCATATTATTCCCCATTTTTAGTAATGAAGGATGGAATTGAGCATATGTATTAATTTTTGTGGATTACATCCAATTGGGACAACTCTCAGGCACCCTTAAGATTAGAATTCAAACCAGTTTTAGCAAATTAGAATCACAGTCTGGAAAAATAAGTGGTGGTTAAATAATGAACAGGCCAAGCAGCTATGCTTAATTTTATTTTCTCTGACCAAGCTTATGACTTCCGCACAAATATAAGATGAGGGAGGGCACAGTAGATTTGCCAGAAATTATTTTGGGGTTTTAAGGGAAAATAATCTGTACAAAAAAATAATCATTTTAACCACTCTTGCCACCATATATAAAAAGAAGTATCACTATAATTCCCAGCAAGTAATATTTTCAATTTTACAGTAAAGCCCTCAACTCTGATCTCCTGTTCAAGTTACTGCATTTTAAGAAAGATGTGAAGAAAGCAGGAGCAGTCCACAGGAAGATGACAAATATGATCAAAGACACACAGAAAAATGTCTTACAAGCAAATTTGAGAGGACTGGACTTGTTTAGTCTGAACATCAGAAAACTGAGGGGAGATGTAATAGCAGTTTTCAAATTAGTTGTTTCCTGTGAAGTGAATGGCAGTAAGTGAACTTTTATTTACAGTGAAAACAGAAGGGGGAGGATGCTGTGGGATGTTATATGGAATATCAGAGTCCCTTTCTGTCTGATTTTCCATCTCAGAAGACAGAAAGAATTTCCTCCCCCTTTTTACCTCTGTCTTTCTAAATTAAAATTATTCCTTAGATTTAAGTCCCTGAGCCTAAATCGGTATTTAGGCAAATGTTAAATGTAAGACTTTTTTGAAAAAGGCAGTCTGGTCTCTGTTCATTAGAGATTTAAGCATATGGCTAAGTTTAAGCCATTCAAATACTTTAACTATGCAAGTGATTGAAGTTGGATGCTGTTTGTTACATGTATCTGAAACTAATCTGAGTTTAGACTAATATATATGTACTTTGCCAGCTTAGTTCCTCTATTACTTAGAAATTTATACATATTCAAATTGAAATTTGATGCTGATGAGCTGAGGTCTCAAATTTATGAAAATCCCTGTTACAGAGCTTCATTTCTTCCCCTCTTT
>NW_005054384.1:2380934-2440321 GCF_000277835.1 Geospiza fortis
GGGGGTCTATACATCAAGAATTTGTGTTCTGACCTTATAGTTTGAAAGGTATTGAGTGCTTTAGCCTCCAGTATTGAAATCATTGGATGTCTGCTGCTGACTCAGATGGAAGCAAGGTTAAGCCTGTAAATAGTAACATTATTGAAAATCACTTTTTTAACTGCAATTTCCTAACACCCAGGCTGGTTTTATCCAACCTCTCCCCCAAAATCCTGTGTGAGGGCTTGTACACCTGCACTGCCATTAATAGGGGATTGGAAAAGCAGCCAGCCTTGTGTGCCCACGTTTGGGGAGGACACTCCTGAGCATGTAGCTATTAAAATAGTAATTTCTCTATTACTCTGCAGTCCAGGAAGGCACTGCAGACCTTCATTTACACTGCACACCTGCAGGCGGTCACAGCTGCTGGGTTTTCTGTGGAAAACCCCACAGATGCATCACTATTGTAAATCCATTCCTCCCTCAATGAGAAGGAGGTGTAAAAGGATTGCTGCATTCCGAGCATCAGGAAATGTGTGGAATGTCTGATCCTACAGAACTACACACAGGCTGATGGCCAAAAGGTGGCATCTGACCATAGACCATGAGGAGTTAAACTGTGAAAGTTGGGTGCACGAAGTTGTACTTAGCTCCATAAATGCCTTCTGCTAGTCAATCCCAAAGAGAACTGAGGAGAAATTTCTTGGAAGCCACTTATAGTTAATATTTCTAATGGATAATTTTTTTAATCTTTAGCTTTGTAAAACCTAATTCTAAATTACTACACATACTAAATTACAAATGTGGGCAAAAATCTCACTCTCTATTTTAAGGTAAAAGATAATTTTTCCATTAAAAATATGTAAAAAATTATATAATATTTCCTTCTTACTTATTTGTTTTCATTTTATTTAATTTTATTTTAATGTAAGTGTCTTTCTTACACTAATTCAAAATATTTTTGTTCTTTTCCCAGCTGAGGACTGTTTTATAATACAGCAAAAACACACTGTGATGCTGTCAAAATAATATAACATGGAACCTGCCCATGGCATAAAATCACAGTATGTATTAATGAACTAGCAGAAATTATTGCTCTTTGCCATTTAAGGAAAATCAGACTTGCTGTTGCAAACAAATAGAGTGACGACAAATTGTCAGATCCTGATGTGATATGGCTCAGTCTTATTTCAGCTGTTTCACAAGAGTCACCACTATGGGAAACTACTTTTAAGAAGCTCTGGTCTGCACTGCCCAATGTAATGTTCTACAAAGACTCACGTTATGTACATAAAACCACTTGAAATAAACCCAACAAGTAGGAAAAAATCTCTCCCAGACCCCGTAGGTGTCAGAGTAAATTGTGCAGTGTAAAATCCTGGCTCTTGGGTTCCACCTGCCTGAAGCTGCCCAGCCCAAATTACTACCTTGAGGTGTTGCCTTTAAGCACTTTTGGGAGCAGCTGGTGGTGCAGGAAACATTTTGGTGGCATGTTGTGGAGAATCAAAGGTTGGAATGAACACCTCAGGATGATGTCTGAGGATCTACAGTGAGCTCACCAGTCCTTGCTCTGCTCACCACTGTCTCTCACAGCCATGCACTTCAGCTTAAACACTGCTTTTCTCCCAGAACAATATCATAGAATAATCATAATAAGGACTTTTGAAGACACCATTTGCCATCAGATCTGCCCTAATTTTATTTTAGTCTTCTCTTTATTATGCTGAATTTTCCTCACTGGGGCAGGTGGTTCTGTTGGGAATGAACATGAGTTTTATTTTTGCTTTTGTTCTAATTCATTCTCTTTAAAGAAATTCTTGTTAATTGGACTTTTTCCCCTTCTCTCATCTGGTAAAACAGCTAAAGTCTGGAACTGAACATCAGTAAATTCAAACATAGTTATGAATAACTGGTGGTAGCATTGCACAGTGGTTTCCCAAGGTATTGCATAATAGAAACAAACAAGCTCCTGCAGTGCAATATTAAGACATACAGCATTTCAGCACTTTCTGTGCTTCCAACAATTAAATTACCATCTACCCTGTGCTGGGCTTCAGGAGGAGGAGCACAATTCTGTTCCCATACGACTCTGTGGAGTATTAAACCTAGTTATTTTATTAACTAAAGGCTCTCTTGGGAAAGCCAACTAAAATTATCATATCCTCTCACACACATAATGTAATTAAGGCCCCTATACAAAAAGGTACTTAAGCACATGCTTTACTTTAAGCACAAAGGTAGAGGTCTTGATTCAATCAGGATTACTGCTGGGTTTAAAATTAAGTGCATGGGTAAGTGCTCTGTACTGGGGTTCCTATCATCAGAGTAGCTAGAGAGCTATCAGCAGATAAGTTTTGCCTTGTTATCCAGAATTAAAATGGATGAGCTACCACACTTTTCCCCCTCAAGTTACTCTCCATGCCTACTCGGAACTTTCTGCACAGCAAAACCTGCAGGAACTCTGAGGTCTCATCTTAATTAAAACAAAGCAAAGCAAGCAAACAAAAAGACAATTTTGGTTTTCTATGGATACCATATCCTTACTTCCTTGGTTTAGGCCTTTGGTTGGAATGCCATTGGTTGCAAAGTCATTTAAATTATACTATATGTTGTCACTGATTTTCTTAAATGGCTGTCCTAAATGAAAAGTCAGGGGAAGGTGTGGAAATAATTGCTTTGAGAGTGAGCTTCTCAGTACACTTTTCCTTTTTTTCCCCATGTACATTATATGGTCATCAGTGAGGTGTGAGACTGGCAGTGGTAACAACCCCCAGAATATTTCTGTGTCTACATGCACTTCACTTCTATGTACAGTGGTCTGGTGTTTCTACTCCAAACCTCAGTCATGTCTTAGAAATCAGAGAGAAAACTTCAAACCAGGACCAAAGAAGGGAAAAGGAACAGAGTAGCTTCTCTAAGTTACCCATTCCAGATTTGAACTGTCCTATTGTAAGGATAATATTACCTACAGTGTGACTCTGGCATCCTCAGCCATGCTTTTATTCTCCTGCAGCAGAGCAGAGAACACCGATGCTCTCCTGCAATAGACACGCAGACACTGATGCTCTAAAGTTCTGAAGTGCTTGTGGCTGGGGCAGGCCTGGCCTTCCTTTGATTGCTTCGACAAATTCAGGAAAATTAAGTCAAACATGATGTTAAGACCCTTAGCAAGTTTCTTTTAATTTTACTTTTTTAAAAAAGTTCAAGGTGCACCTGCTGATACAAGAGAGGAGAGGGAAGGAAAACCAGCATACTGTGGCTGCCCTGTGCTGCAAAGGAAAATTCTGGAAATTTAGTCAACATTAGCTAGATATTGCTTTCTCTATTTTATATACATATAAATATGTTTATACATGCTATTTATATTTACTGTCAAATGCCATGAACTGTCTGTAACACAGGCAACACTCCTTCTTTCCTGAACAGACCTGGAAGTGTCTGAGGTGTACTGGAAGTTTTGCCATTTCTGGTCATTCTCTGATGGGCACCAGAAATTTTTGTCTGCTCAAATTTGTATCTGCTCAAATCTCCTGCTGGTGGTGAGCCAGGGATGCTGCTGCTCATGTCTCACTTTCCCTTTAGACAAATCTTTATTTGTTTGGGCTGCCAGAATCCCAAATTCCCAAGCACTAATTTCACATAGAAAACATCGAACAACCAACCACTTTATCTTCTGTGCCTTTGCATCCACCTGCTTCTTCCCCCTGTACTCTTCCTTTCAGTGCTAAATGTATCTTTCCCTCTGCTGGCTGTCAAACGTGTCTTAAACTTCAGCTGAAGGAGAAAATCCCTTAAGCCACGATGCCACATGTTCAATGCAATCAAAAGGAGTTTGGCTTGTGTTAATCTAGGTGTGCTAGATCCTATACACCTGGGAGGAGCATGTGGATGTGCCATATTGAGAAACCATACATTACTTATCTCTGAGCTGTAGCACAAGAGAAATAAACAGCCATATGGCAAATGAACTTCCTTTTTTATTACTTTGCTTTATTTGTTTCAAAATAGCTCAGCGCCACAAATCCAGAATATTAACAATGCTCCATCTGGAAAGTGGAAGGTTTTGCTGCTTTGCCATCCCAGTTTCAGCTCTCCTGAAAAAACTGGAGTTGCTCTCCCTGCCTCCCTGCCTTGCCATACTCAGGGAGGTCAGTGAGAACAGAGCATTTTCCTTTTGTCTTTGCTGGCCTCATTAGAGACCCAGATGCACAAGGCAGTCCTTCTGATATGAAATAAAAGGAATGAGTTAAACTTATAGTTTGTTGATGTCCTTATTCCATGATTTCTCTTCCTTTTTAAAAGAGAATGGAGTAATTTCTGGGTCTGTCACTCTTTGGCTGAACGAACTGTTGGGCAAAGTCAGTGACCAAATCTATGTCTTTGTTATTCCAGTATAAAATGGAGGCAATTCATACTACTGTAAATAAAAAGCAATTACTACTATGGTATGCAGCTATCATTTGCCACTATTCCTATATCAAAATGCATATATATAGCTATATAAGCAGACCTCCAAGGAAACAGTTTGTATAATCTAAAAACTTCTGGGCTACCATTCACTTTCCATATCAGAATAACTGTTTGCCATCTAAATAAACCACTCTTAGCCTAGATTTGTAACATTATAGTTGTATGTGTTTACACATGCCCATATTTTCAGGGTCTTTGAGTCTTTTGACCCACTTCATTCCTCAAGCAACCAGAGGTGTGAGTGAGCACATTAAAAACTTCTACAGTCGTGAACAATGCAATTCTAATTATAGGGATGTGCCACACTGTAGTCAATCTCTCAGCAGTTCTAATTATAAGACATCATCAGGTTAAATTAATAAATAATGAAAGTTAATTTAGAAGAACTTCTGCAAAAATGTAAATGACATTTTTACATACAAGTGGAATTTGTAGTTAAACTGAAAAACGTCATACAGTAACTTCATAGTTGCATGCACAAATCTGTGAATTCTCTGCTTTGATCTTTTCCCTCAGATGTACTGGCAGATCATGTAGGCTGTCAAATGGACATGCTAATTATGCATTTACAAAATTTTCTGTGCTTAGTAACAGATATAAACTCAAATCAAACCATACCCCAATCTCTTTGAGACATGAACAGGAGTGCTTTGTCCTTTACCTGTGTAATTATTCTTCCTGGTCACCTCTTGACCATTTCACTTCTCTCTATTTTAAGACCTGTGTACCTTAATCGTACAAAAGAGACTTAAAGTCTTCTCATGATGAAAGCAGAATATTACAATATGAAAATTATTTTGAATTTTGTCCACCTCCCATGAAAGCTTGGATGATTTTCTTTATTCTTGACTTGTGCTCTTCCAAAAATCAACGTGTATTGTTTTATTTTCTGTCTTTGTAATACTTTTATGAAAGACAAATGCCTAATAGGTGAGGTTCTCTGATGTGTGATTAATTTGATGATTTCATTTTCTTTTTATGGACTTGGCCTCCTATTAGATAGATTCCTGAAGCCAGACTGTAGAAGGGAAATATAAGATGTTCAAAAGTGACTAATGATCTAGGGAATCTGCAATATTGCCTCTCAAATATTATTTTGACAAGTTCCTGTATTTATTTGGTGTCTCTCAAACCAAGTATTCACTTCTCAAGCTTCTGGTCAAATGGGCAAAATAGGTCCCTATTTGTAGATCAGTGTTGAACAGGAAACTTGACTTTGATTTCATACATTCGGGCACAAAAAAAAATATTCACTTATAAAGGACACAAGAGTCAAGCTGCAAAACTTCCTTAACTTCAATTTACTGCTGCTTTTCTTGGGATGCATCCTGATACTATTAGAGTTATCAGCAGCACAGGATATGAGCTTGGAGTTGATGACAGCCTCAGAAGTGTCCAATGGTTTAATATCAAAGCATTAAATGATAAAAATTTGTTCCTTTTTTTTCTCCTTAGAAGTTATGAGAGGAATAAGGGTGAAGCAATGAGCCAAAAAGAATTTAAAGTATACCCTTTTGTTTCTCACTTAGCAATGGATAGTCTTGAAAGATAGGTGTCTGTTCAATGACTTTTCCTGAATATGGTGCTTTTGGCACCTGAGAATTCCTGTGCTCATGACAGTGAAATGGAGTGGCCATTAGGAAATAAGAACATTTATCTTCATCTCAATTTTGTCTCCTCCGGTGTATTCCTGAAGCTCAGCATCTAAAATCATGACAGATAGACTCTGCAACTGTTTGCTGCTGTTGTCAGCTCTGTCACTACAGCGAGATCAAAGTGGACTTTTAGTTCCATATAAACATTTCCTGTTCTAATGCATTTTACAGGGAGAGAAAAGAGGCTCCACCACCAGCCTCACCTGGCTCTGCCACTGCCTTCCCTCTAAAAGTCATAGCTGGTGTCTCCTGGAGGAATTATTTTTTTTCCAGCAAGCACTTTTTTGATTCCCACAGGTACCACGTCACACCTCTCCTTTTGTTCCGCCCTGTCCAGCTCCTTCCAGAGTAGGACTTTAAGCACTTGGAAAATCCACTGGAAAATCTTTTGTCCCAGCTTGGAAAATAGGTGACCTCAAAGAGCAGCAGCTTAAAAAGAAAAGTTGAAGAACAATTTTTTACTACATTATGACTGCGCTTTCCTAAACAATTCCACGATTTCCATGGGACCTAATTTAGAGTTCCTCAATATTTCAAACTGACTATCGTAAACAGCCAGCAATAAAAAATTCATTAATCACATACACTGGCAATTTGCATTAAAGGTGAAGGATGCCTGACTGACTCATTGAAAATTAACTGCAAGATTATCAAAAAATTTTCTGGGTCTAAATTAATGCATAAACCAGGGTGGGGATGAGATGGGAGAGGAAGCAGAGGATGGCAAAAATATATTTTCTTGAATAATTAGATATTATTATTATTATTATTATTATTATTATTATTATTATTATTATTATTATTAATATTATTACTTTCACGCAGATTTTCAAGACTTCAGCCTAGTCATTGCCACTGTATCTCTTCTGTAGATACAGACACTTACGTAGACATTTTCACCTGTCCATAGAGTTGTTGAGTGTTTTTAAGACTGGGGACTTCATGAGAGATTTGATTTCTACCTTTTCAGGTACAATTTTTTTTTAATAGCTGGACTTTCAGCATCACCCTATAGGATTTCTTGGCATCAGTCATAACTGTAGGTTTCTGAAGGTTAAGGCTCTTAGCTCTGTACTCTTTTCATTGTTTTATTGAAGACAAAAATGGACCAAACACAAAGAGTTTGGTCCTAGCTCATCAGCAGTCAACAGATTTAGACCACAATTATCCTTCCTGAAATTAAATGCCTGAGATTGAAAAATAGGTTAATTTGATAGAAGACTGAAAAGTTAACAGTAAATTAAAGCAAAATTAAAATTTTGTAATTTAGTTCATTTCTCCCTTACTGCTTGGAAGAATTTTACATTTCTCTCGCCCCCACTAAATTCAAATTAATATTAATATATGCTTCTTTGAAAGCTTTACAAAATTACTTTAATACACATTAGGTGTCAGGTGCAGGTTTGGTTTTTTGGTTTTTTTTTTAAATCTAATAATCGTTGAAGATTAAAGAAGTGACAGCAAATGGTGACATAGGTGTTAATTCATTTCTGGAGTGTGTGTGAGGGTATCTACACGTGTATGAAATGCAGCTTATTATCTAAACCTGGCAGGGGGAGCTATTACACTTCAGTAACATTTGTAAGCCCAACTTGCTGAGAATGCAAGCCAGATAGTTTCCTACTCCTTTGAAAAACTAAAAGAGATGGTATAATCAAGGCAGACAATACCTAAATATACTTTTCTTACCTCATAAATCTTCTCTTCGTGCCCTTACAGGAATCCTGCTCTCTCTGAATGGAAATTTTCATTTAATTTCCAGTCTTGTGGTTCAGCAAAATTAGAAATGTGCTTTCCCAGGGTTGGTTATATGCACATCTGGCCTCAGAGCAGCAGGTAAAATCCCCTCTGTAATCTAGTCTGTGCATTGCCTGCTTTATTTCATTTGGAATAAACAGCTATAAAAAACATAAACAGTACTTGAAATATTTCTTTATGTGCCAGGATGTAGATGTATATGAAAAATAAAGATTTAAAGGCAATTGGTAAATGTTGTGTTTCTTCCAAACACTGGGAAAGTCTGAACTTTGGGAGCTAGAACTGCACTGATAATAGTGCCTTGAACAGGAATATTTGCAATATGCAAAGGAGGAAAACTTTGCAGGGTGGATCACATTTAATACACATTATTCATTCTTACAGGGGTTGGTGCTGAACTCCTCACAAAGATGGAAACCCAGCACAACTTCAGCGGTGCCATATGTTTTTTGTGAGAGTAAGTGAAAGTCACAGACAGCAAAATCAGACAAATATTTAGAATTTGTATCCTTGATTTCTGTTTCTCATATTTTAAAGCTTTTGTGTTAAAGAGGGATTTAAGCAGCATCAGAAATGAGAAGTGTTTACTGGGTAAGGAGAATAGGAGAATTCACTCTTCCTCACTCTAGAATCATACCAATCAATACCATTCTGATTCAGATGGGCTCTTTCAGGAAATCTCCATGCAAAACTGAAAATATATGATTGTTCTTCTTCCCAATGGCCATCTCCATTCTTTGATTTCTGTAGTTTTGTTTTTTTTTTTAACTAGTCAATCCTAACAAAATTAACAATAACAGCAAACTTTGCCTTGTGGCTGCTCACTAATATTATTTTCTTGCCTATAAATCATATTGCTTATGAGCAGCACCTGATCAGAGTGCCTGTCAAATTATAGCCAATTTTTTTTTCCCTCTTCCTAACAGCTGCTTAAGTGTAGAAAAGTGACTGTTTTAGTCCCACTAGAGGTGGGAGTGGATTGGAATTTCCAGACTGAAAACTGAACCATATCCTGTACACAACTTGTAGAGTCCTCTTGGAACAGGACATGGAAAGGACAGCACTGGAAAGATTTCTCACATCCATGTGTGTCTTCACAACCTTTTAGGCTACAGAAGCATCCTGCATCCCATATGCATCTCACCTGGCAAGAAAAGTCCTGATATTGAAGCAAATCCTGGGGCAAAGATCAGGTTGAGGTAATTTTTTTTTCATTCACTTTCTCTATCTTTTTTGCCCAAAGATTTAGACATGAATTTTGTCTGCCTATTCTTTACATCAGCAGATCACAAACAGTTTTTCCAAAAATATTAATAGCAGACGGCTTGAGCCCAAACACCTGCACAGGAGTTACTAACGTTTCACCCTGAGCATTTTCACCCTGTGCTTTCTGCTCCTGACCTGCTTTGGGTCTGGTACTCTGGAGCACAGCAAGAAATACTCCATAACCTGCCATGCACAGGCAACATTTAGAAGCATTTCCTCAAACTTGAAAAAGTTACTTTTATTTTAGAAGAAAGCAGAGATCAACACCTAATCCCTTGACCACAGGTGCCAGGACTTTAAGAAGAACAACAAATATCACAACAGTCCCAAAGAAAACATTGAGAGCTGGCATTGCTGCTGATGGAAATTTGAATTTGTGAACAAAGTTCAGGCTAGCTATTGGCTTCAGTCTCATTTTGCATTCAGGGCAGTGTTGATTTTTGAGTATTTCTGTGATGTGACCTAAATAATTTTTATTCCACTAGTCAGGATGATTTTACCTTTTATTCAGGCTATAAGCTTTGTGTATCTATACTCAGTTCAGTTTGGTTCCTTAAGACTCAGGCAAGAGACTGGCATTCTCCAGATATCACAATTATCATTTGTATACAATAAACACAGAAAAAATCTGTTTGGTGCCATATGATGGCCATACAAAGCTAAAAATCTGACTGCAAATTTGCGTTCAGGTGAGACACACATTTTAGACTTGGTGCTGCTCTGTTTTCCAACAACTTTGATTTAAAATAAAGTTGGGCCTGTGTTAATAATGCTAGACCAGGGATCAGGAGAATTTGATGTTATTAACAATTCCAATATTGGCCCAAGAAACAAACCTGTAGAGGTAATTTTATTCCTTAGTACCTTCTTTCTAGTCCAATTTTACTAGTTTAAAATGTAAATTGAAGATTATTGCTGACTCCAAGACAAGGATGTGTCTGTGGAACTAAACCTGATAAACACAGTAAATTAAGATGTGGGTGTGCAAGTGAAGCATTTGTACAAAATTGTACCAAATGTCTATAGACAAATGCCCATTTGAATTTGGGAATTCCAAGCCTAATTGACAGATATATATTTTACTGTAAGTCTTTTAGCCTTTTTTTTCTTGTTAAGAATAATAATAATGGCCTGTTGCTGTTGTTTGGGTAAAGTTTCCTGCGTGTTGGGGATCCTTTGAATAAAATGTTGACTTAAAAAGCATGATCAACATTGATTTCTGTTGAAAATGTAGAGGGTGTGGATATGGGGTTTTGTACACAGGGTCCCTGTTGTGCATGTTACCACAAAACACAAAATGTTGTTGGCTGGGAAATAATCTAAAATAAAGATCAAGGCTGTAATAGAAGAGCCCAACAGTTGCTGTCATTTCATGCAGAGAAGTAACAGCTTCTTAAAAGGGTTTGGTTTTTTTGGGTTTTTTTTGTTTTGTTTTTTTTTAAGTCTGAGTATTTCTCTGACCCCACCCCAATTTGAGGCTGACCCTTAAATATGGATCAGGTGAGGGGCTGTTGGTTGCTGTGCTTTCTTCACTCTTGTGAGTACTCCAATTTTTTCATATTTCAGCTTTTTTTGTATCTAGTGGCAAATATATTCTCTCAAAAGGGAAAAGATATAAAGTCAAATTTTCAAGGATTGGTTTGATTTTGAAGTGCAAGGCCCCTTGAAAGGCATTTCTGGGAGAGGAAAGTTTCCTTTTGTGATGTTCCTGTTGGGATGAAAAATTATGTTTGAGGCTTTGTGGGACAGCTGCTAAGACTGAGAGTCATTTGAAATTAAGAAAAGAGGAAATAATGAGCGAAAAGTGGCATGAGTTCAGAAAAGGGTAATTGTTTGTTTGCTGGGGAGGAGGGTGATGGTGTCACATTGAATTAACTCAAGGAAAGAGAAAAGAAGGAAAGAAAAGAAAGAAAATTCATGTTGCTGAGAGCAGAGTCCCTTCCCAGGCCATAACATCATTTATGGTTGGTACCTCCAACACCTGAAGTCTGAAGAGTTGGGATTTAATAAAACAGTAAAAGAAGCAAATGTAATATTCATAAGTGATTATGATGGCAGCATGATTGCAGTAGAGGAAAACTCAAGACAGCTTCCTGGAGGTACCAGTAGGTTTTTACAGACAGAAGCACCACCTTTTTTCCTTTCTTTTTTTGAATTTGCTGCCAGTTTCTTTGTTAATTTATCCTCTCTGCTAATAGCATAGAAAGCAGAGTTTCTTGGGAAGGAGTGTCAGCAGCTCCGTATGTTGAGCTAATTCTTGTCCTAAACTGCTCTGTGCTGTTGCAGTGTGCCCTGTAAGGTGCACCACAGTCCCCTGAGTGACAATTGCATTGCACTGATGATTACCCACATGCCTGGGACATCTGGGTCTTGTGGTTGGATTTATGTGGCAAAATAAATCTTCCTACATCTTTATTACTTTGTCAAAAGTACCTCTAATCAATCTTCTGAGCAATCATGACAAACCTTAAGTATCCTACTTTTTAATTTTATTTTTTTTAAGGTGAGGTCCCAAATTTAAAATTGATTCCTTTTGATAGGGAACCTTCCTACCTTGCAGGAAGGTTAATGGTTAGACTGGGATGACCACAGTGTTTGAGAAGCAATAGCAACTCATTTACTATTATTAGCAATAAGGAACTTGCTGTTCCAGAAAAAAGAGATGCTCAGCTGCACATTTTAGCATCACTGCCTCATGCATGGAGGCCCCAAAGTATGGGATGTGAAAGTAAAGTGTGTTTGATTAATGGTGACTGGGTCGAGTTCATCTGATGGCTCTCAAAGCTACAATCTCACTATTATCTCCTGATTAATGTCAGGCATCAAATTCACAGTAGCTAACGATGACTGTCCATGCCAGACTTTATCTGTGCTGTGAGATGTCAGTCTCATTTAGGTTGTATCAGTCTGCAGTGAGAATTATGATATCATTTTAGCAGCTCTTGTGAATATCCTGTGTGGGATGTCTCAAAGTTATGCACCCAAGTTTGAGCCAGTCACCTCAGGCTCCCTTAATGCTCCCAGAAATACAATAAATATCTCCAGAGTGGGATTTTTCTGACCTATTTTAGCCACCCCCATCTAAGGATAAGATAAATTGCTCTCTGGAGATACCTGTTTCTCTCTGCTGATAATCAACAGGGATGAGGGTACCTGCCTCAGAGCCTGGGCAGATGGTGACTAAATTAGAGCAAATGAATCACACCTTTGCTATCATTCATGAGGAGCAAAACAGGATTAGCCTCTTCCTTTGTGTGGCAGGGGGGAGGAGGGGAGGCAAGAACAGGTAATTAACTCACCTCCATGTACAGTGAGAGGGTTTCAGTGCTGGCAAATAAAAAGGTGAGGGGTTTATTTCACTTCAGAGTGTGGGTAAGATTTCCAGATCAGTACTAGCCTAATCAGAGGATGAAAAGTAATAATTGAAGATAGAAATGGTAACAAAAGGCAGAGTCTTGCCCAAACACTTCATTTTCCTCCCAAAGCACCCATCAGTCATGTGTGAAGGGAGCCCCTTCAGCTCTGATAACCAAAATTGATGATTATAATGTTTTTTTACTTATCTGGTGTTCTTTTCACAAAACTTTAAAACCTCTTCAGAAATGGGGGTGAATATTTTTTTCTTCAATGTGTAGAGGGTAAAGCTGAGGCATGGTGTGGCTGTGATGTGTCAGAGATTAGATTATATGATTAATCAATACTGAAGCTGAAATGGCAGCTCAAACATTTTAATCCCTGTCATTAGACCTAAGCACCAATCTTATCTTTCCTCTCTCTACATTGTCAAATGCATAACATGAACTTGTTCCTGTGGGTTTTTAAGCAGTATTTTGGAATGGCTTCCAAAATTTTTAGAGGCTTGAGTTTGTTTGGGGTTTTTTTGGTTTGTTTTTTTGTTTATTTGTTTTCAGGGTTTTTTTTTTTTTTTTGTGAAGGCCATGAAACAAATTCAGCTTTAATTACCATAGGAGCTTCTTGAGAAGACAATCAAAGTTTAATCAGCTCTGTACAGAGGAAGCCATGTGGAACTGCTCTGAAGTGCAGCTACATTGTGTACAGGGAGAAAAAGTTACAGAAAAAATATACTTGGGTTGTTTTATCTGCTGATTCCTTAAAAAAAAATCTAGTCACATTTTAGAAATATGAGTTCCAAGATGCATCTGGGTATCCCTTTGTGCTTGTATTGCAAACAGGAGACATGAATAAGTGTGATTCCTAGAGCTGATGGGGGAGACCACATCAAGACCAGGTGTGCAACCCCCTGACTTTTGTCGTGCAGTTTGTTCTAGCACTTGCATTGTGTTGGGGCTGTAGGAAAGCACCCGAAGGTACATCCACCAATACCTCAAAATTCGGTGATGAAATGTGTTAGAAACATGAAATCAGGCCAGAATTATTGAGTCTGAATTGAAATGTAAATGTAATTAGAAGGGCAAGAACTTTCTACAATTAAATTAAAGAACTGAAAGCACTGCTATCTCAAACAAAATAATTTCATTTCAAACCCTAAATATGAAATTTGGTAGGTTCTGTCTTAAATTTTGAAGGGAAGTCAGTTTTCAGACTTGTTTAAACTGACACCTGATGAGTGTTTCAGGGAAGCAGGGTTTTTCTGTGGCAGTCAGTGCTGCAGAAATAAAAATGAATGAAATAGAATCCACTTGCTGCTCTAATTTTAAAATGCCACGAAATGTGACAGACACTGCTCCTGGACAGGGGCCTGGGCAGCAAAGCTCCACCAAGGGCTGTGAAATGACTCTTGCAGAGCACCAGTGACTTTAATTGCTTGTGCTACAGCAATTCCACTGCACCATGGCAAGGGCACCAGGACTCCAGGTCACTACAGGACAAGCCCTCATGCTCTGGGCTAATATGGGGACAGTCTGTGGTCTTGCTGAGATGTTTTAAAGGAATAGGGGTCAAACCAAGTGGGGTTTTCTTTAAACCAGGAATATTTCCATTTTTTTTACAGCTCATGAGGTCCCTGTTGAGTCGCTTTCTAAGCCAATGAGCTGATTATCCCCAAATACATTAGTAGGAACAGCATTTCGTGTTCTGATTCCATGAGATCCTAACTGCATTTCCAGTCCTGTTGAAATCATTAAATATGCTCAATGTTTTTTAAAAAAGGATTAAGCCCTTTATTTTATTATTTTCTATTTTATTTTTAGTAGGCATTATCTTCATAGAGAGAATTCTTAAAAACATCATAGTTTCCCTTGTGATAGTGAAGAAAACTTTTTTAAAGAGTTTGATTTTCATTCTAAATTAAACATCAAAATGAGGAAAAAAAGGATCATGTTTTTATTTTTTTAAATAGACAGATGAAAGATTTTGTTATTAATAATTGACATGAAAGCCTTTCGTCTTGAACACTGGTGTATGTAAACCTCAATAAAATCCTAAAAGTGCTTTTGTAGAACAAGAACAGTCACAAAAATCTGAATAAAGCCACCTTTTCAAAGAACATGATGAGAAAGGGGAAAACTCTTAGATGTGCAGAGCAACACATTTTACATTCATGCCCTAGTTATTAGGAAGCTTTGAAGTATTCACTGTTATTGAATACAGTGTGTACTGTAATTCATTTGGTGCCTTCATGTGGAGCTGAAAAGTTCTAGCCAAAGTGCTTGGGCTGTTTTGTGAGCATGAGAATCTGGATGGGAGGGGAAAAATGGTGTTCCAGTCTAAATCTCATGTAGTGCTGAAGGTCTGACCTTTGGAATTATCATAGCAAAGCTTACATGAAACTAAAATGATAAACACTTGGAGATGGGATCAGGAAATGATTTTTTTTTTTAGTATTTGGATTATGTTTTTAACTAAAATAATAAACACTTGGAGAAGGGTGGGTCAGGAAATGAATTTTGGTTTTTTAGTATTTGGATTATGTTTTTAGGTCTTTGATGCAAAGGATAATATGAAAATAGTTTATAATGTTAAACTGGAAGATGGTATAAATGGAAGACTGTCTACAGAACAAACCAAAATTCTCTTCTAATCCAGCAAAATTCTATTGAAACAAAATGAGTTACCTGCACTTGGGGCAATTTTAGGGGTAGGTTCCAGACCATAAATCAGTACTGTCTTAAGTCAGTAAGACACAAAACAGGATTTGAAAATCCTGGATTTCTTGGTTAGAGAAAACCTCTGGATTTCTTGATTAGTCATTCCTATCTCCTTGGGAAGTAAGGATGCTGCATTATCACATTTGAGAAAGCAACAGTAAGAAACTTATTACTGGCCCAACCCTGCTGGTTTTGTCATGTTCTCCTCTGAATTTATGCCCTGGAGCCTGGACACCATTGAGTAGCTGTACATTAGGTGACCATTTCTTGGAGTTGGGGTCTATCCCCAGCCTGCTCCTTCAAGCCTGTTCCCACCCTGTGCTCTAAAGTACCCCAGTATGATCAGCTTCAGGAGCTGGGCAGCAGCATTTGCTGCTCTGCCTCTCTTCATCTCTATCTGTGCACAAACCCTCTCCCTGCCAGGTGTTGCAGTGCTTGCCAGCACAGGATTGATGTGCTCATGTGTTTGTGTGGATGCACTTTCTGGTGTGCTGAGATTATTGCATTTGTTTTTTCACTGAGTAAATGTCACGCTGTTGATTCTTGCTCGATTCCAACTGGTGCCCCCAAGTAGGAATGTGTGTAGCCCATAACAAACCCTGGGGACCTTCTGGTCAGTATGGTGTCTGTTTTACTGCATTTCTATCCTCCAAATTGCTTATGATTTATTTAATATCAGTGTCTGTGCAATGCTCTGTAAGCAGTGTCTGTGGAAGTGAGCCTATAACAGAGCAACCATTTGTCTTCAGAGGAGCTGCAAGTAGAAATAGTTTAACCTGCAAAGGAAGAGTTATCCTAAACATAAATGGCCATTCAGTAGGCTTGTGCCGTTCCTAACCTTCCCCAAAAACAGTCTTTCATTTCCTCTCATTCCTCAGAGAGACCACAAAAGCCCCTTTCCCCCAAATGCTTTGTCTCAAGCAGTGTAGGAAAAAAAGCAGTTTTTTCATTCCACTCTGTCTCTACCCTTGGACAAGACAGGAGGATTGGGTCACAGTCACTTTTACCAGAATTCATGTTTGAGCCCCAGCAGCACAAATGGCAACACAATGTTCCTCCACTCTGGGATTGCCCTAATTTATTTGAAATAATGAACAGACAGCTCAATTTTAGGGTACAGGAACAGATTATTTCCTTCTGTAATCGGCTTATAACTGGATCCTCATAGACATAATAAAATAGCTTCTTAGTAATTTCCTAGTTATTTCCCTAGTTATCCATAGTCATTTCTCAAGCAATGCCTTTGATTTGTTGCAAGCCTGGAGGGAAAGAAACTGACCCTCCAGCTTTGGCAATTATTTATCCTGGGAAACTGGGATACTTTTTTCCCCCTTCACTGTGGTCTTAAATATATTAAGCAAAATGAAGCATGTATTTTTAAAGCCATTTGAATGATTGTGATAAGTAACTGAAGCAATCATAATTCTTTCTAAGAGCACTGTGATTTCTAAAGGTTTGCTAGACCCGAAATGTAGGGAGCAACTGAATGCTCCCACAATATTGTTATAAAAGTATTTTATCAGAAAAGCAAAAAACCTTCTTTAGGATACCTTGCTCTACCTTGAGAGCTGGAGTTTGCTGCATAGGTGCTCAGGTGGCACTCAAGTAGGAAGAAATTTAAGAGGAAGAGATTGTTTGTAAAACTTCAGTCCAATTTTTTTTATTTAGATGTTGAGTGCACATGGACATAACACAATTTTTTATCAGTAAGCTTTTGGCACTTGAACGGGCTGATCCTCCAGTCCTGACACAAAAGTTGGAAACTCATTTTTCTTATTTTTTTCTTTAACTATTTATTTTTATTTAATTTTTCAGAGCTTTTGTAGGCAGCTCAATCCTTTCATAAACAGGGATATAGCAGGGCCAATCAAATACCTGTATGTACACACCTGAGCACATTAGGAGTGATAGAATGAGGCAACCAGAATTTAAGGTGGGGAGGTGTCTGTGCCTTTCCTTAGAATGAGCTCCCAAACAACCCCATGATTTATTTCTAGTACAATTAGAACAAACAACTCTTGCCTTTTTTAATAAAGATAAATCTGCTAGGTGAGATTTCAGAGGGGAAAAATAAAAGGCATCAACACTCATTTGATCATTGTCAAACACAGTTTTAACTTGTGGCAGAGTGTGCCTAAAGAAGAAAACTTGGGTGGATGGCTTTCTATACCTAGAAGAGGTAATCAATTCTAATGAGTAGGTGGCTACTTTGCATCTTTTTGTTTTCCTCTTTTGTAGATTATCTGTGCCTTCCAGATGGTAAATATTTTTAGTTCCTATTTTTGTCCTTATTTCAAAAGAGATTTGGAGATCTCAGAGGAAGCATGTTCGTTTTCCATTATGCCAGTTTAAAGCCTCTAATGAAGTTTGAGAGCAGGATTTGGCCCATAAAACATATTTTTGTCTATGATACATATTGCACAACCCCCTAAGGAACTGCAATAAATGCACTTATTGAACTACTGTAACACTAAAATATGCTGCTGGGCCCTTTGGTTTTTTCCTATACTTGGAGGTTTCTGAGAATTGTTGTTTACATCAGCACTTGTACAAATGGGAAACCAAATCATTAATTTATAAAATGGCATCTGGAAGTCTTAATTTCTGATTGATCTAGCTCCCTCTGGATTTTCCATGTCATCCAGTACCATAGCTTTTGAGCATAATATAGCTTAAGTAGGTTAATATTCCATGAATCGGAGAGCCTTTCAGGGAGGTTTCCACCCTGAAAAATTCTTCACTTTGACTGAAGAATCAAAATTATTCCTTCTTAGTTTTCAAGCATACCTAAAAAAGCCAAAAAAAAAAAAAAAATTACCAGGTGAATTGGAGGAGTTGCTAAGACTGGCTCTGGATGGATCTCCCTTTGCAGAGTGACTGCAGGGGCTCCAGGTGAGCAAAGACAGGGAAGGGGATCTGGGCTGGCTGCCCATGCTGACCCCTTTTAATCCTGCACCCCATTTAACTTCCTTCCACTCCTTGTCTGCTCAGGCCTTTGTTGGGTAAGGTCACAGCAGTATTTTTCACTTTGCCACTACATCTGTGTTATATTTTTTATGTTAGGACTGTGTGTGTGTGTGTGTGTTTTAAGCCTGACTCCATTCCCGAGCTTTAGTGTGGGCTGCTGGCTGCTCCCAGATGCCCAGAATGGGACAAGGTGGAAGGCAGCAGGTGTCAGCATCTCTGAACTGGAAATTTCACAAGCTGAGTGGTAGAAGCAGTCCTGGGCCCCTCTTCTTAAGGAAAATCACCTGAAAGAAGTGTTTGCTGTCTTCAGCAGCACTTCAGGAGTATGAGCAGCCCTGGATTGGAGCAGCACACACTTGTGCCATGCTCCTGAGCAGCCCTGGGTGATTTCCCCTGGGTGTGAAGTGACATGGGCAATCAGAGGGAAAAGCTGAGCCCCTGCAGCTCTGGCATCTGCCCCAGGAGGCTGGAGCAGCCAGCAGTGCCCCAGAGCAGTGGCAGTGCCCCTCTCCTCCCTCTTCCAAGAGGGCAAGTACTGGTCCTTGTTGGATGGGGCTGCTGGGTGTGTCCTGCCAGGAACTGAAGTGTGATTCCCTTGATTCAGTCCTCCTTGGAGAGCTGCAGAGGCTCTGAAACAGAGGATGTGGCAGCCTAAAAATAGGAGATAAATTCGGGCAAGCCAAGGTGCAGGTGTGAGTTACTCTGGGCTAGTCTGCTCTGGTGTTCCCTCTCCTCACAGGCACACCTACTGTATTACATTTCTGTTTCAAAACCATCATCTGATGAAGCCTTAACCTCTTTTCCCCTCTGGCATTTCCAAATATGAGGGTTTTTTCTTAATCTTAGATGTGTGACCTGGAACTGTGTACATTACATATCTTTTCTGTGCCTGAAGTCCTCGAGGAGACCAGTGCTCTGTCTGCATCAGCAAATAGCACAGGCTGTTCCACCCAGCAAATCTGCTCCTGTCTCACTGTGCTGATGGCCCCTGTGTTCCAAAGTTTTGGACAACGAAAGCAGAGAGGAGCTCCTTTTATCCCTAGCCTGGTCCTGAGTAGCAAAAACCCCACTAAGAACTGGGCTGACTCCTCAAATGTTTGCTTGCAGGGAGAGTCACTGCTCCAAAATGAAAACACTAATGCAGATGCAGCCCTGCAGTGTTTGGATCCTGCTGTATATTGTAGGGGGATAGAATGTAAGAAAATAAAGGTAGTATAGAAAGTAATCTTATCCCTAAGGAGTTGCAGCTGGGTTAATTAGTAAAGATTAGGAGCAGGCCTGACTTTAACAGGCCACAGCTGTAGCCAATAAGAAGAGTGATATAAAAGAGTGGTGGCTGGGGGAGAAGGGAGCTGGAGTCAGTTGGCTGCTGTGAGAAGGAAGGGTCAGTGCTTGGAGGAGCTGCCTACGAGAAACACCAAGCAGGTATGAAACTCTTGTATTAAAGACACAACAATATGAAACCTTTGCAATATAATGACAACAGTATATTGACAATATTTTCTGAAATATGTGGTTCTTGGGAAACGTCAGCAGGCCTCTTTACTGTGTGTCAAAGTATTGAATGAAAATAAAGGTTGTTGCAGGGCCAGCCATTGGGAAAGTGTTTCCAGACATCCCTCTGGCTTGGCACTTAGACCTGCCAGCCCTGCTGACTCTTGTACCTGTGTAGGACTAGCTGTATAGCTGCTAACTATGCAATTCTAACCCTCATCCCCTCCCTTTTAACTAGGAATGCCACGTGTAACACAAAATCCAGTGCTTTTCTCAATACCAAATAGATTAGATCTGCTGTGTCGCCCTTGTCTAGAAAATTGTATCAAAGGAGGATGTCAAGTTTGTCAACTCCTACCTTTAGCAAACCTGTGTTGCATTTTATCTTACTCTCTATTTGTGTCACTAGGTTCTTATTTTGCAATTCTCTTGTCAACATTTTCCACTGTGGATTTCTTTCCTGAAGCTTTCTGTGCTAGTCAGGTATAGGGAAAAGAGGGACAAGGGCTGCTCAGTTCTTCCTCAGGCTTTAAATGCAGGTGATGCCAGAGTGGCTAATGGGGTATCATGCTGCCTGACCTTAGATATTTCTTCAAAGCACCAAGAAATAATTTGTGAATTCCTGTCTTTTTTTTTTTTTTTACATAACACTTTTGCAGACATTAGCTGGTGTTTTAACATGCGAGTGAGTGTAGGACCTTTGTTTTTCTCCTGCTTCAGTTCCATATAAGTTTATGTTTTTGGTTTTTTTTTTAGCTATTCCACCTTTGACAACAGGTTTGCCAACATGACTCTTACCAAAAAACAAAGTTTAGTTTATGAGAACTCCCTACAGGTTTGGTTTTTTTCCTCCAGTTTCTGTTCCTTCTTTACAGAGCAGCAGCTTTCCCTTTTGGCTTCATATGAGTGAAGAATCATTTATGATTTATTTTCATTACTTTGCAGCCTGTTGGACTCTGGTTGTTCTCACTTAATCCACATTGTCAGCTATGAACACAGTCTTCTTTCCTATAAATACCTTTTTCCTCTCCTTGAAAGCTTTGTTTCCTTCTGGTACCCTTAAAACACTGCTGCCAATCCTGTTGTGCTCAGAACCTTTCCCTATAATTCTTCCCTGGTGCAAAATACAAATTCTGTCCAATTTGTGTGGTTTTGGGGCTACAAGTAGAGAAAGCTTATGCTCTGTAATTTCTTACCTTTTCACTCCAGATTTTGTTTACTAGCTCAACCTTCTCAATCTTTTGAAACCAGAAATCTTAATTATGGATCAGGGAGAAAGGCGTGTTTGTTTCTTCCATTCAATATATGTTTAATTAATTTATTATCATTCAAGCTGCACTTATTTTCTAAATCATTTTGTAATTTATAAAGAAAAAGTATAAATAGCATCACCTGCTGTTAGTTTTAGGGATTTTCTGACTCTCCAATGTCTTCTGGAACTTTCTGTAATTAGCCCAGCTTATTAAGTTAATCAGCACTATAATTTTGTGTCTTTTAAAGAGAACTAGGAGATGCAGCAGACCCTCAGAACCAACTGTTTTTTCTATCCCCCTGCTCAGTGTTTTTATGACCTGAAATAATTTGTTGTTACTAGAGCAAATTTGCATAGATGTATCCACAGGAAACAAAAACAGAAAACAAGTTCTTCTGGCTTTAGGAACAAATTATATTTAAAGCTTTCATATGTTTGAGACCTGCAAAGTGGACCTAACAGGGAAAAATATGCAGGCTTGTTGAAAAGCTAAAAAACTCTTTTCAATTGTCACCTGATAAGGGAAACAAAAGCTAGTTGGACTCTTTGATATTTGCAGCAGTCTACACAATGAGATGGGAAAAAAGACCTCTGAAAAATTATACATGTACATAATAAACTATATTTCATCAGATCTCTAAAGTGTTCAAGACATACACTTGGTGAGCAAGATAATTTGTTGTGCTTTAAACAACACATGTCAAGTAGTTATTAAAAACAAAACAGCTGAGTTTCTCAAAGAAGCCCAGAAAGAAGTGAAATGCAAACCCCAAGTGCCTAAGCCGCCTACCTGTGTTCTGGAATCAGAGCTTTAACACATTAGTGTGCTCTATGGCCTCTTGATTTTCATTTGCACTAACACTCCTCTGAAAGTGAGTGGCCATTCAGCTCAGGCCCATACAATCAGCCTTTTTTTATTTTTCTTGAAGTGTTGAAGAGGGATACAAAGAAACCAGAAAGGAGTGTATTGGAAAAAAGCAAACAAACATAAGTTAAGGCTATTTATACTGATTTTTTTTCTATCTCCTTTTTTTTGTTTTTAATTGCATAAAGACAGAGCAAGCTAAAAAAATATGGTGGGGAGTTATTGTGTTGGCAATGCTATGTGTATTTTCTAAACCAAACAATTTAAAGGCCCATTAAACAAACATCTCTCACTCTTGACATGAGATCACAGTGCTGCTATCTGCTTTTTAAAGCCTGATTTACAACAGAAGGTGCAGGGTGGAATAAAAATCTGTGAGAAGCTTCTGATTAGGGCAGTTGTAAACATTCTCCCTGCCAAAGGGTTTTTTCTATCTATAGGTAATGGGCAGAGCCACATTGTCTGGATGTTCTTTCAACAGCATTATTCTGTTCTGACCAGACTCTAGTTAGAAATCCAGATTTGTTGCATTGTTTTACAGTGATTACTGTGTGAATAACCCTTGATTCAGGTTTGCTTTTACAGATAATATTGGCAATGATCTTATTCTGTGATGCAGGGGGACAGAAATGGAATATATACACACACTTATTCTCTCCATTTATCTGTGACCCAGCTGATTGGTAAGAGCAGTACTGTAAAGAGTGGCAGGAATGTATTTGTGAGTCTGGAACAAACTAACATGCAGTGATCCTGAATTTCTTTTTCCCTGAGAAAAAGGAATAAAAAGGTCATTGCAGCAGTTTGTTATCAATCGTTACAGCAGTTTGTTATCCACTGTTCTGCTGATAACCTCTGATTAAAAGTATCAAACACTGAAAGTTATCACAGGCCAGGCCAGGAGGGGCTCTTGGGGTGTGGCACCAGGTGATTTTTTGGGGTTTGAAATATTGATAGCTACAAAGATTCCCCTCAAAATCTTTACTTTCACACCTGGACAGACAGTGTGCCCTGCAGGAAGGCACAGCATCCTTGGGGGGGGTCTTGCTGACTCAAAGGGAAGCTGAAATTATCTCAGCACTCCAGAAGCTCAAGGATGAAAAGCAGCACGGTTTACGGATTGCTTGTCTCCCCAACCCAAAGGCTGGGCAGACTCTGGGCTCTCCAGGTCCTCTCTGGCATGTTTACCCTGAAGGTGAAGCCCAGACTTTGCTGGGTTGGAGGCCTGAACTTGCTTGCCTGTTGGCTTTGTTAAAACCAGATTTGAGAGCGCTGAGATGTCCTGAAAATTGCTGTGCCCTGCAGGGTGAGCACAGTGAGGTGCCTGTATGCAATGTAAATAGACCTGGAAAGGCAGGCTTGGCTTAGCTCTGCTCAGCCTGGGAGAGCTGGAACCTTGCTTTTGGATTTTCTGATCCCCCCTGGAGCTGCTGTGAGAATCCTGGCCTGGGATCCCACTTCCCCAAGTGTCTGATGGCTGCTCAAGCACTAGAAAAAAACACCAAATTCCTGTAAAGTTTTATTTATTGAGAGCAGGTAGCTGTGCAAAACACTGCAAGACATTAAGATAATGAATTGCTTTTTTAAAAAGATGGGGAAGAGAGGCTGGCCACAGTCACTGGGAGCTGTCATCAGTCATGAACAGAGAAATGCATCCCAGCAGTGGGATTCCCTCACCTTGCTGCAGCCATGCAGTTTCAACAAATTTGTCTTGGTGCTCTCCTGGTTGAGGAAGCCACCCCTGCAGCAGAGCCCTGGCAGAGGCAAGGAGATACCCACATTAATTCCTAGGTATCCACATTGGCTTTGCATCTAATCGAATGGGGAGATTTGCTGTGTTTCTTTGGGTTAGAAAATGTTTGTTGGTTTGTTTGTAGAAGCAGGTCCTGATCGAGGTCACCACCACAAAAGATGGAGGAGATTTCTTAAAGTAATTTGGAGCATTTAACCATTAAGGCAGTCTGGATTGTTAAAAAATTGTTAACAAATACTTGCCTTAATGTTTTCTTCTTTCCTGATTTTTTTTCCAAGCCATAAATTTCAATATCACTGTTCTAGTCAGGATCACACAAGATTTTAGGCCAATATTTATTTTCCATTTTAGGATTACAGAGTAAGTTATCTAGTTTATGGTTTTCTTTCCCCTTGCACTTTTGGCCAGCCCAGTCCTTTCTCTGGTGTTACAACTTCTGCTCTTTCCTTGCCTTGTTGTAAATCAATAGAACTCAAGGGGAAGAACTTCTTTCCATCTCTCATTCCAGGATGTCTTCCTGTCAGGAGTTCATATCCAATATTTATCTTCAGTGCACTTGTCTTAATGTGATCCCATTACTTACAGAGATAAGCCAAGCAGTCATTTTCAATTTATTATTATTAGGAATAGGAGAATTTCAGTGATATTAGTAATTCCACTCCTAGTTCAGGACTTCACGGTGCTAGAAATTATGCAACTACCCTCAATGCAGTCCTCTAATATTAGTGTTCCTAAAAAGAGCTTGAGTCCCTATAAAGAAAAGGATGTTGAGTTTTGGCAGATTAGGGGGACAGCAGAGGGGAAAAAATTATTTTTAAGGTTGTTTATAACAAATTTATTAAGATGATTACAGTAAAAAAGGATAGCTGAGCAGCCAGGTATGTGCTCAAATCTGTGATTTTTAATTCCCTTACTGTGTGTTTTTATTATTATTTGTGTGTTTTGTGGAGAGAGAGTCAGGAGAGGGTGTTGGTTTTGCTTTTTGCTCTGAATAAGACTTCGCTGATGGGCAAGTCAAGGGCAGAAGGAACTGTATCAAACTCTCTTTGATAAATTTGCGGATAAATTAAAAGCAACATTCAAGGGACATGTGGTTAGGTGGTTTTTGTTTTGTGTTTCCATGGAGATGGTTTAGATTGTAGCTCTGGAGAGTTGCATGGGTAGAGCTGAGTGGGTGGGGAATGAGCAGGTAGGGCTGGCTGGTGTCAGTCCAGAAGTGAAGCTGTGTCTTAGGCAGCTCTTCCATTTGCACATTATATTTCCCTGGCATCTAAAGCCAAGCTTGTGCTGGTTTAAGTGTCCAGGCTTAGTTTTTCGTGTGCCACCACAACTTTCTTTTCTGGAAAAGTGCACCGGGGAATGTGGTCATGATATTTTCTTCTGATCTCAAAGAAAAGGAAAACATGAGGGGCTTATGTACTTTTTTTTTTTTTTTAGGTTTTTTTGAGATTTTTTTTGTTTGCCTGTTTGGAGTTGTGTTGGTTTTTTGTTTGTTTTAGGCGTTTTGATTTTTTTTTTTTGTTGTTGTTGTTTTTTTTTTTTAGTTTTGCAGCTTTCCCTCCATTTTACAAAGAATTTCTTAAATCTGAAGGGTAGACACAGCAAAAGTAAGAGAGCCATAGCAGTACAGGGTAGCACAAGGGCTGGGTTCTCATGCTGATGGATTTTGCTCCTTCCTAGCTCTGTATCCCCACAGGCTCTACAAAACCAAGGTCCCTGTTTCTGATGTGTTCATGGCTATGGGATATTCGTTCTCTTCATGAAGCAAATGAAAAAAATCCAGGTGGGAAGTAGGGTCCACTCATATCTGTTGTGATTCATTATTTTGTAAAGCCTCTTTAATTTTTTTTTTATTTGTTTCAGTGGAAAATTTTGCAGCTGTATCAGAGCCCCTTGGCCATCCCCTGGATTTCACTTCTTAATTTGATGAAATTGCCCAAAGATCACATCTCTAATGAGGCTGCAGTGACTTTGGGGCAGTCGTGCCACTCATGAGGACAGCAGTAAGAATTCTTGAAAAGTGGCTTAAACACACATTCACTTCTGATTTAAAAACCACTTCTGTCCTTTGAAAAATTGTGACTGGTGTGTCATGTTCTAACACAGTGTCAGCCCTTTATTCAAAGTAAGCATTACACAGGAGTGCTGTGTGATGACTTTCAGACAGCCAGATACCTTTCTTGCTTTTTTCCGAGTTGGTTCAACTTGCCAGAGCTATTAACAAAGCAAAGAGAATGGTTATATTTTTATATTGGAGCATAATTATGCTACCAGCCAACTGTCTAACTTATCTTGCTGTCCCTGGTAGCTGACTATAAGAAAGATTGTTATCATTGGGAATATATTTGATTTAAACCCAGAATATATAAATACTTACGTTTTCTTCCTCTGTGCAGTTTTAACAGAAGTGGTGTGCTCCCAGATTTTTAATGGTTATTCATCTCAACATTACACCATTTTGAGTCACTAGATATTCCAATGTGTTTATTTAAAGTTTTTTCATAAAAAGCTGGGGGAAAAGCTTAACTTATGAAAGTCAAGTGCTGAGCTTTGGACTTTTTTAATAGATTTTGACCTAATTAATACATATAATATGAATTTAACAGCAATATAATTCACCTAAACAGACTTTGCTCATGATCTCTATCAAAGCAAGAGGTGATGATACTCTCTATCTGTATCCTGAGCTTTGCCTTGAGAACACAATGATGAGTTTGAGGGATTTGAGAGTTGAGTGCCTCTGAAGAGTCTGTCCTTCTCCTCCTGCTGTCTTTCTGACAATCTCATTTTGAATATGCTACATGTTAAGGGAAATAAATTGAATAATCTGTAAGGAGTTCCTTTAATCACTAACACTTCACCACATAAAGAACAGAACAAACAGTAAGATGTGAAAATGGAAAAGAATACAAATTATTACTTTTTTTTACTTATGTGTCTGAATTTCCTCTGTCTGACTACAGGATGAGATCTTTGCCTTCCCACATATCAGAGTCCAGCTGGATCTCGCTGTCAGGGAAGTTTCTAGTGAATTTGAAGATGCTGGGGGGGGTTGATGGAGAGGTAGAATTACAATTTTCCATAGCATATTTCTAACTACACATTGAAATGCTTAAAGCAAAAATCCATGTGGTATTTTGCAAAGATTTCTAGGCATTTTTTTGTGATCCAGTAGTTTGAAGCTCTTCACAAGAACCCATTGGCCTTCTGTTAAATAGGGGCTGCACTGGGCTGCAAGCGCATAGTCCATCATATCCTGGGGCCTGGGCTTACTTCATTTACACAGATGTGCATCTCAGTGGCATGTTTTGAAACTTAGGCTTTTTCTATCAGGTAATTTTCAATCTCCTTGTTCTCATCACACACCACATTGCAATGAACATGTCACATCTGGCCCTCTTGTGCCATGGTCTTGGTAGCCCTGGAGTGCCTGAAGAAGTTGAGCAAGGCTTTGAATATATTTTATGCTGTATCTGAGTATCTTGAGGTGTGTTGTCACTCATTACAAGATTATACCCATCAAAAAACGGGGTGGATATCAGGATAACCAGCTTCTTTTGTTTCTTGTCCTCATGGTGGAGGCCAAGAGGGTCTGGAGGAGAAAGGGTTGGCTGGTTGGTTTCTACTGCCCTTCAGTTGGCTTTGTAATCTATCACACACAAAATAAGAGAGGATCTTATTATAGAGAAAGCCTGGGGAGGGGAAGAAAAAAAAACCCACAGTATTTTCTTTGTTTGAAAACTGTAGCAGATGTCTGTGGCAATAAAAAGGCAATTATACTCGTATTATCATGAGAATTTCCAGCAGGAAATCTTGACAAACTCGAAGTTTACTTAACTGAGATAAATACAGTAGATAAATAGCAAACTGAATTCAGTTTACTCTTGTACACAGGTGTACTACACATTTCCTCAAGCCATGATTCACAGTCATAACCTTTCCTAATCACAGGCACAGCGAGATATGTCAGGAGGAGGAATGGGCTCATGTTAGAAAACGCAGCTATAGATCCAAACTTCCTTCAAAGTTTTGGTATATTTGCAGCTGATAAACAGGCTTGGATTCATATCTGTGTCTCTAAAGGGGAGGAACCAGAGGGCCCAATTTGGTTTTTTTTTACTCTGGACATTTTGTGCTGCCATGAGGATGCAAGTTTTTGATTGAAAATATCTGTGGGGTATCCTCCACTGCCCCAGAGCCTGTGGCACAGCTAAGAATTGATTTCTTCCCCCTCTTTAAGCAGCCTGGAAAGCAGCTGCTCTCTGAGGCTGCTCTGATTTATTCTGGGAGCAAGGTAGACCCTGGCAGCACTTAGAATCTGGGAGGCCCACAGATAGCATGCAGCTCAGGAACCTAAATGAGGGGTAACATTCTGGGAATTTAAATGAACGTAATGAGGGGTAACATAAATGAGGGAACATAAATGAGGGGTAACATTCTGGGAATTTGGGGAGTTCTGCTCTTGGAATGAGGATGCCAAACAGTACTTCCTGTCAATACTCTGTTATTGTTTCCAGGCAGGCAAGCAAAAAAACAAACATGTAAAAGCCAGTTGTCTCTGTTTCATAAGTCACTTCAACTAGAAAATCACTAGAAAAGTCTGATAACACACCACATTGGTAACACACCACATTCTGCTTTGTTGGATTAGTTCTTTTCACCCCAGTGTGATCCATTTGTATATCGAGGGCAGCCTTAGCTGGCAAAATCAAATTTGAATAAGTCTATTAAGGTTTTCTGGGTTTTTTTAATATATATTTTTTTAATCAAAGAAATCTGTGTCCTGTTTGTCTGGTTGTGCTGCTCATTTTTAGATCAGATTTAGCCTCTGCCTACACTAACAGCTGAAAATCTGTTGGTCTTTGTGGTTGCTACTAAATTACTGCATTTTATTATTAGAATTATGAGCTTATTACAGTGGGAATTAAAAATTAACAGCACATAGACATTCAGTCTTCTTGGCTATCTTCTGATGAGGTATTCAAAAAGCAAAACATCTTTTGCTTGTAGGTGAGAAACTCCCCAACACTTTGACACCTTAAAAGCCGTAGGACTTTAACTATTGGAAGATTTGTTTTGTCAACAACTTAATCTGGTTTGAAATACAGCATGCTGTGTCACTTTAAAAGATTACAAATAGATTTTTGTTGTCACAATATATCATATTAGAAAGAGATAGTATGACTGTCATTCAACATTTTTTTGCTCTAGAATATGTGTATCTGCCACTGTAAGTTCCTAAGATCCTCAGATGTGGTAAACTGATCAATTATTTTAAGCCCCCCTCAGTCTCTGCCCTCTTTGCAAGGGAGTTGGTTGGAAAAAGCAAAAATCAGAGCAATTTTTCTTATGACTGCTGCTGCCTGCACACTGCCCCTGTAACCAGGGTTTGCTGGCCACACAGCCCTTCCTTCCCCACCCCTTCTGGCATTCCAGCTTGTCCTGTACCACCACCAAGGTGATGTGTCAGTGTCTTTGTGCCACATCAGACTTCCACTGCTTGGGGAGACTCTAAATGTCCAAGGCAGACTTTTGCTAACAGAGAAAACAGGACTGGAAGCAATCTTCAAGTCTGATCAAACCCTGACCTGAGCTGGGACCAACTGAGTGTTGCCTGCTTGGCATACCCTGAGATCACCCTGTTGCTCACCAACCTTAATATTTAGTTTCTTTTCTTTACTAGATATTGCTCTTTTCTCAGATTGTGGCCATCTTTAAAGTGCTGGTTACTATGGATCCTATAAGACTTTTCTCAAGATACTCCATCAGAGGCAGGATTCAACAATGAAGGGCTGAAATTAAAAAGGAAATTTCAAATTGAGCTTTGAGAGTGTTCAGTGCATTCAGCCTTGCAGAGCTCTGCACTGAAGTGGTTGTAATGGCATTTGTGCTTACCAGTTAGGAGGAAAAAGATTATTTGTGTAACTGCCATGTATGCAAGGAAACCCAGATAGCCAGAGCAGCACAAGAAGTAATAGATATTTTTTATTAAAACACTAATTTTTGTTAAAGCACAATAATAGATTGAAAAATGCATATTAAACAAGCTCAGGCAACAAATATAGTTTAGAAAACTGATATTTATCTATGGATAGTCTCTGTGTAATGAGCGTATGTTTCACAAGTTATGGACACTTATTCAGGTAGATCTGCAAAAACAAAGAACAAAACCAAAACAGACCTTAACAAGATTTGCTTCTTCTCAACTTGTATATGCTTGCTCCCAGTGTTTTTCCTGGTGTCACAGCAGAGTAGATTACAAATGTCAGTCCTGGGACTGGTGGTCAAAGCTCATTTTATTTCCACAAAAGGGGGAAAAGGTTGTTGAACTTGCCATAAACTACGTGAAAAGGAGAGAGAGCAGAGAGGCACAAATGGTGGCTTACTTTTTCCAAAGGAATGAGCAATGGACACTAGCTAGAAAAACAGCCAAAGAAAACTAAAAAAAAAAGTGGTAAAACCAACATTTTGTTACTGAAGCAGGAAAGCTCAAGGTCATTATCAATATTTCAATGGGTAGGCTCTATATCATGCAAAAAAATACAAACAAAGCCTAATAATAAAACAATGAAAACCATCAAAACAATGTTTCTGTAGCAGCTATTATTATGATTTGAGAAGTAAAATTCCCTCCCCAATCTTCAATTGGTGTAATGTGAAATAGGAATGATACTTCAGGCCAGGCACCTGAGAACTCCCTTGAGGGACACCAATGTCCCCTGTAATGGGAGGAACAGGACTTCAGCTTGGTCCCCATCCCTTTGTGGAGCCTGCTGGTGGGTGAGACAGCAGCCAAAGGAGTGATGGAACTTCATCACTTGGGCAGCTTTAAGGGAACAACGTTGGGAACTTTGGATCAGCTCCTTACCTGCAGCGTGGGGAGACGCAGAGGTTTTGTTTCTCCTCCTCTGAGTTTGAGAGCCCCTGGCAATTCCTTGAGTTCCCAGAGTGACCGAGAGCAACCCTAAAGCTTCTCCAGAGTAGTTTAGTTCCCAGTGTAACCCAGAGCAGCCCAAAAGCTGCTCCAGAGCAGTTTGGCTGCCTGTGAGGTGCCACCACTGCCTTGCAGAGCAGCGTGGTCCTGGCATCCCGACACCAGGCTTGGGAAGCAGCTGCTGTGGGTTCAGATTTATGGGATAACCACTGAAGGCTGGATTTATGGGGTTTGTGCTCCACACAGACATGGCACAGACCAAAATGTGCTGCAGAATTTATGCCTGAATCCACCCAGTGTTACAGCAATGAAGCATCTTCTGCCTGCTTTCCCAGCTCTGGCGCCCAGTGGTGCTCAAAACAGGGGTGCACAGGTGCATTGCCTAAAGATCAAAGCATGGCCATAAAACATGGCCCTATATTTTTGTTGGAGTGAGGCAAAGCAGAGGAAAAGCCAGGAAAATTGTCAGGGAACAGATTGTAAAAGCCTGTTTAATTTTGTTTGCTAGAGAAATAATGGGCACTACTAAAATCCTGTGAGTTGTAATTTCTAGTGCATTACTGCTAATTAGTAAATGTATTACTGCCTAATTTGATCTCTCAGAGAAAGCACTTTTTAGGACTAAAATATTTCTATGGAGTCATCAAATAAGGAGGCTGCCATCGTCAGGTTGGGGATTTTTTTTCTTCTTTTTGCTGCTGAATAACAATACTTGTATTTTATGTCCATGATTGCTGCCTTTTTCCTTAGACTTTTCCAATTTCTTCACTCTTTCAGGAAAAGTTGTCTGGTCTTCACCTGCTGGTCCTATCACTGTGAAAATAGCACATTATCTGTCACCCTCATATTTTCTGAAAAATCCTCTTTGCTCAGGATTCTTCTCCTGGGAAGCTGAGAAGCCTCAGAGAAAAATGAAAACAATAATTATCTCAATTTCTTCTCCTGTGTTTTGCTGCTTTGGAATGTGCTTGGACAGTGTTTACCAACAGGTGGCTGTTTCATTGGTTTCATGTGAATTGTGTTGACTTATTGGCCAATTGGGGCCAAACCATGTCAGACTCTGAAGAGAGTCACGAGTTTTCTTTAGTATCTTTTAGCCTTCTGTAAGTATAGTATTTCCTGTGTTCTTTAGTATAGTTTAGTTTAGTATTCTTTAATATAGGTCATAAAATAATAAATTAGTCTTCTGAGAACATGGAGTCAGATTCATCATTCCTGCCTTCGATGGGGGTCTAAGAAAATACAAAGCTACAACAGCTCTCTACCAGGGAGTGCAGTGGACAGTGCAGCAGGGAGTGAAGGAAATTTGAGCCACAGTGGAAGTGTATATTCCCAGTTTTATTGCACAGTACCAGCCATGCATTTTCACACATGATTTGTAGGACTTTTCTGAATGAAGGTGACCAAATCAGTGTTTGTTCTTGTCTTCTTCCCATATCACTTGTCCCCTACAGCTGCCTAAGGGAAGTCACCCTCTACACAAATCATACGTTTATTTTAATTTATGTCTCACATCTTTCCTGCTGTATAATCCAGTGCTGTTAATGTGGTTTCACTGAGTGACTTCTTTACTTGAAAATTTTTCAAGCCTCTTTTCTCCTGAATTGTGTAAGTAAAAGGCTTCCAAGGGAGAGAGATTGCTTTGGTGTTTTAAAAGATGATGGTTTTGATCAGGCAGCTGTTAAAGATGTTTTCCAGAGGCTCCATTTTTTTATGCTGCCTTTTGGTGGAGACAAACCCCTATCAATAAGTACTTTTTATGCTTTGAAAAATGTGTTTTTCCTTGTTTCTGCCTTGACTGATTCTATCTGCAGTTAAAACATACAAATGTATGCATGCTGGGACACAAACAGCCACAAGAAAAGAAAAAACCAAGAGCAGTACAGAAACTATTTATTATTGTGTATCTATTTCACTAGGACTAGATATTGGATAACCTCTTATTTATGGTCCAAGTATTTTCATGTCAATTGGGTTACTCAAAAACATGAGGTTACTGAAGGATGGAAGCTTTTGTGGGTTTGTATCTCTAGATGTGCTTTAATTCAGTTTTTCCTGTGTAGAACACTGCTTAATTTTTTTAAGTGTGCTGCAAACTAACATATCATAAAAAATAATTCTGCCTAATAGCATCATTCTTAATTAGTGTATTTTTTTGTTTGTGTTTTTTAGTGCTATTGATTTATGTACTAAAAGACTTCCTCTGATTTTAGACACAACTGAAATCAAATCCCTCAGGCTTTAACTGTGAAGCTGGAGAAGCTTATTAGGATTTTTAACATTCCAAGTTGCTTTCTGAACAGATTGCACCAGCTAGTTGATGAAACTTGAGCTAATTACTCTAATGTTGACAAATGCACTAGCACAAAAAAAGTCACATATGAAAAAAATTAAAAATTACACCTCTTCAGGAAATGCTAAGTAGATTCAGTGATTTGTGGGTGTAAGAGAGAGATGTTTGCAGAGGTTTCTTTAGGAAGAAAAAAAAATACTATGTATAAACAAAGTGAAAAATGCTTTAGCTTTTAGAAAATTGAAATAAATCCATTTGATAGTTGGTAGGGTGAGAAACTGCTTTCACAACCTTGCTGTGTTAGGGGGTACTGAGAATTCCTAGAGAGCCTCTTCACCTGTAGAAGATGAAGAATTAGGTCACAGTGTTTGAGGGTAGCCTGTACCTCCTCAGGACTCTCCTCTGTGCCAAGTTAAATCCAGACGTGGAAAAACTATATTAAAATCCAGGGAGGTCCACAAGCCCTGAAATATGAATTTGTAGTCCTCCATTTTAGTTTTTTTTAATTTGTTCTTGTCTATGTAGATACACACATAAATTAGGGGAAAGAAATTAATACAGCCATCATGAATGTTATCATAGAGAGGCTTGGGCTGAAAGAGACCTTCAAGGTCATCCCAGTTGCCATGAGCAGGGACACCTTCCACTGTCCCAGGCTGCTCAGAGCCCTATCCAACCTGACTTTGAACACTTCCAGGGATGGGGCATCCACAGCTTCTCTGGACAGCCTGTGCCTCACCACCCTCAGTAAAGAGTTTAATTGAAACATCCAATCTAAAACTCTCCTCTTTTAGTTTAATAGTGTTCCTCTTTGTCTTGTCACCATGTGTCCATGCAAATATGCATTCAAGGTAATCCAAACAATCACAACCCTGCTCAAAATTTCCTTGTCAAAGAACATGAAAAAATTCTTAACTAATTGCTGATATTTCAGGTCAGTACTCTTTAAGCTTAAATGGAAGCAGTGTGGCTATGACATGAAGGTTTCCTGCCATTTAAACTTACTATGCCTCAGAGAGAAATATACAGTCTTGTCTTTTTTCTTTTTTTACTATTTACTTAATAGTTTTGACCTTTCAGCCAATTGTCCTTATCCGTCATTACAGTATATGATCAATCATTTCATGCCTTGTCTATAAAATACCAGCAGGAGGGAAATGCTTGATGTTATATTGCTTTTCTTGAAGTTTTTTTCTTTTTGTTTTTTTGGGGGTTTTTTGTTGTTTTTGTTTTTATCATACTGTCTTCCTGTTTATTGCAAAGAGGGGGGAAAATGCTTCAAGTCTCACTGGTTTAATCAACTCTATGGATTTCGTGGGTGTAAATAAGTAGATGGAGGGAGGCTGGTGAGGTAGGGGATGCCCAGGCTTCCCAAGCAGTGTTCAGTGCTAGGTTGGATGGGGCTCTGAGCAGTCTGGGGCAGTGAAAGGTGTCCTTGCCCCTGGCAGGGTTTGGAGTGAGATGATCCTTAAGGTCCCTTCCAACCCAAACCATTCTATGATTCTAAAATTCACTGCAAGCTTATAATTTCAATTTTGGAATTCAATAATGGTTAAAATGCACCAAACAAGACATTTCTGTTTGTCTCTAACTTCCTCCTGAATTTCTGAGCTGCAAGCAGGGGCAGAAATATCCAGTGGCATTAAACACATGTGCAAAGTTACGCATGTGCACACTTGGTCATGAGCATGGTCTGTGTGAGGATGGTCCTTCAGTTAGGACAGGGCTTTGGGTTACTGGAGATTCAGGTTGCAAATAAACCTGTGCAAAGGTAAAATTTTCAGGAGCACTCCTGCTGCAGGAGCCTAAATGACATTTACAAACTAAGAGCATCGCTTACCAGGCTTATCTGAAGCAGAAAGCAGAGAGGTGCAAGGATCATGAGCTACCAGGAAAGCTGTGACACTGTGCAAACACCTCAAAGCCAGGCCTGAAAACAGCCTGCTGCTCTCAGAAAGGTCTCTGTGGTTTAGGAGCAGTGACGAGTAAACATGTCTAATGATTCCTCCTCCAGCAGCAGCGTGTAGGCTGCTCCCAGAGGAGCCCTGTGCTGTGCTCCAGGGAGCAGCACAAAAAGGCTGCTGGCCAAGCCAGCTCTTCCTGGAGCACAGCACAATATTGCCTGTAATAAGGGTGAAGTGACTCAGGGTCTGCGGTGCTTCTGGAAACCATGCTTTGTGCTTCTCTTGTCTTCATTGTCCTAATTATAAAACAGAGCTAACAGCACTTCTTGCCTTCCCGTGGGGTATTTGGGACATGAGTGCATGAGAGATTGAGAGCTGCAGCTACTACAGGGTGACCCAGTAATGGGGGCACCTGGAGTGCCTTTGGGTAAACAACTTCAGCATAAACATCCTCTTGCATCCCTAAACTCAAAAAATGTCAAGTGCACGTTAAAAAACTTCACGAGTGGTTTGCATGATGTTGTTTTTTTTCAGAGTGGGGAGTCCTTTTGTGTCATTATTTCAGGGAGGCAGAGTAGTCATGCAAATGATTTGGAGAGAATTAGAAAACTTGGGGGAATACAGATCAGACAGACTAAAAGGGAAGGAGACCAAGCATATGACAAACTTCAAGCATGTATTATTTGTGCAATTATTTGGCATTCCTTCTTAGCTGAAAGAAGTTAGTCTCTCCTGTGCCTGTGAACACCAAGGACATCATTTATTATCCCAACCTTTAAAGTATCTTGGTTTTATTTGGGATAATTGGAGTTGTTCTATCAACAGATTTTCTGTGATCCTTACACTGAGCATGAAAAGGATAATATAAAGAAAGGTGAAGATACAAACACACTACTAAGGTTTGGGGCTTGTAAGGCAAGTTCTGCACAGCTCTAGCTGTAATTCTTTAAAATATACATATGTCCCTTTGATGTTGTATGGAATTAGAAGTCAGATATAATACTCCCAACCTAGCTGCTGTTCACTGCTGAAGCCAATGAGCAGTGGAGGAACAGAGGAGTGTGCTTTGAAGTGCTTGGTATTACAGGAAAAATTGAGCACTTCAATGAGAATGTACCATATGCAAGGGGCTGCCACTGAGATGCACTTTAAAGCCAGAATAAGGACAGAATCCACAAGGTTCACCTTCAGGTTTGTATCTGAGCCTTGTTGTGGGGATATTTATACCCTCAGCCAGTGCAAGGAGTAGAAAGGAGCAGAAGTTGAAGTTGAGGTCCCAATCAAAACTTCCAAGGATGATGCATCTGTGTTTGCAGTTCCAGTCTGGTTTTGATCTCTAATACCTTGCTCATCAGTGGCTTTTCAGCAGCACAGTTCAAAGGGCTCTGTGAAAACAGAGGAGAGGACTGTATAATTAACTGGATTCCATGGAACAGGGTCCAAGGCAGGAAGCAATGTCCCAGAGGGGTTGTTTGTGCATGGTCCTGCATTTCTGTGGGGGCACAGGTAGTTCTGCATCCCTCCTGTTCACCCAGGGTACTGCTGAAGTCATTGGCTCTTAGTGGGGTAAGCTCCTTTCAATAGGTTATGCTGTTCATAGGATTGATCTTAAAGAGCCAGAAGTAGATATTGGGCACAACAAAGAATTAATAATGGCCATTGTCTAGAGATCAAAAACTCAAACCCTTTTTTTAATTTTCCTAATATTAGGTTATTCCTCCTTCAAGAAAGGTCACCTTTCACAGCATTCTTCTAGCCTCTTATTAATATTTCTGATCTCAATATTAAATGTCATTAAATTTTTAAATTGTCATTGAATATCATTACTATATTGTCATTAAATACCATGACAATATTTTCTGGTTTGCTTGCTGTTCCTCTCCTACTCATTCTTACCATTGTCTGCTTGTTTGATCACTAGTAATCTCTGATGTGGCATATTTACAGAACTAGCCAAAATAGCTCCAAGATCCTGTTCCTTAATGATAACTAGTATATAATCATACTGTAAACTGAGGGGAGGGCTCATTTTCACCATGTGCACTGAAGTTATTTTATTTTATTTTATTTGTATGTTACTCTTATGAGATTCTTCCACAAATCCTAACAACTAATTTTGGTTTTACTATCTTACTCTTCATTAAAAATATGACTTGCTGGCAGTACTGAACACTCTTTGCCATCCCTCTTTACCCCCACATTCAATTCTCTGATTCACAAGGCAAACAGCCGGACCTGCCATGTCTGTGGTGAGCTCCTTGCTCATCCTCTCTCTGTCTGTAACTGAACTGAAACTGTGGCACAGGGTTAAAAATCCTAAAAATACAATTCAGTTGAATTCTGAATCACAGGAACTTGAAACAAATGAGTTTATGCTAACATGTTTTAATGGAACTGATTGCAAAGTGTGACGTGGCTGCGAGGAGTTTATTCCACCATCATGCTATGCATTAATCTTTTGTAATACTGAGATATTGTTCTGACACAATATATCTGTGCAGGACTTGTGCTTTGTCTCTATTCTCTTAAAGACGTTTTGAATCTCTATCCTTAGTCTGAAACTGTCACTGATACGAGTTTTCCAGGACTGGTGGTGATTTGGGGTGGATGGTTATTTTTGTTGTTGGTTAGTTGGTTCATTGGTTGTTTTTATGTTTGGTTTTTTTTAAGTGACTTCAAAATTACTTCAAAAACCTAACTCTTCATTGGGATCTAATTTTAGTATAAAGCTATCAATACAGCACAGAGATGAGCCTGAGTGGAAAAAGGAAAATAATCTGGTCATGCACATGAGCAATTTGTAAAGGGGAAAAATAAATAAAGAAATCAGTGGCAGAAAGATCTGAATGGTGCACCTGAAGTATGCCTTCTTGGCACAGGGAAAGGAGTTGAAAATAACTCTTTTCCCTGATTAGCAATAGCACAGTTCTCTGTTACAAGGAGGAAAACTTTAACTCCTTAGAGGTTCAAACAGTGCTGTTTGGTTTCCCCCTGAGTTTTCCCACTCACCGAGCAAGAATTTGAACCACCCAACCAACTTTTAGGTGTCTGGTCCAGCTGTTTGATACAATGGCAGAGTTTCTGGCCTTTGCTCACTCCTGTTTTCATTGGGAACTCCTACTCCTGCCCACTCACTCTGTTAACAGCCATCAAAGAGTTAATTTCCATTTCAGCACAAATGAAAGTATGGAAATTTCTAATAGGAGAATGGGAAACAATAATGATTTTCTTTCTCTAATCAGTTACTACTTGTGCTTAGAAAGCAAAATACACATCTCTAGTTAAGGAGTAGTTCTTTCTTTCCTTGCTAAGTTGTTTTGTTTCCATGCACCAGCAAAGTGCTCTAATGCTTGGTTTGCAAAACCTTATGGAGAAATGTATTTCTGAATATATACAGGACAGGCACTTCTCTTGAGGAAGGAAAAATAATAATAATAAAGGCAAACACAAGATCCTGAGTTTGAAAGGGTTTCTTGTGGAACTAATTTACAATTCTATTTCTTAATCTGTTTAAGTAATACACACTGATAGTGGGAAAACTATACAAAGATAATGCATGAACTATCAAGGGGGCTGTTTTAAAAGAAAAGCCAGCCTTACCATTTTTACCTAATCGATATTGAAGTTATAAGTCAGCTAAGCCTTATGTCCCTAACCAAATGACTGAGCATAAGTGTATTTTTAGATGGCTCTTTAATGTTAAGCGACAAGAAAAGGCAGCCACTTAAAAGTATTTGACATTCATAAGCATCCAAAAGACTTTCTGTCATCTTCTATTTATCCATTCACCAGACTACAAAAAGCTATATTGCTTTGTTTTTTCCCCTTCCTTGCAGGGCAGCAGTCAATGCATCTGTGTCAAACCTTAGCTCCTCTCATCTGTGCTTCATGGTGTCCATATCCCTGCTTCCCCTTCTCTTTGCTGTCACTGAGCAGCTTTTGAGTGCCCATTAACAGCGAGGAGAGCAGCATCTGGAATTTCTGACTCCAGCCTGAAAGGATTCAAGCGACACCCAGGGTACTCCTGCCCCTCCCCAAGCCAGCAGCAGGATTGCTCTGGCTGCTAATTGACAACTGTCTGGGGAAAAATACCCAACTCACTCTAAGTGCCTTCCTTTTAAGAGTATTTTGGCTGCTTTTCTCACATAACACAGAAAGCTTTTAGTTTAAAAAAAATACTGGCAGTGTTCTTCAACACCTTGTATTTTAGCTGGTGTGCTCTCACTTTGTATATTCAGCTTTGCATGTAGAGTGTATTCACTCATTACAGCATAGGAGTGCTTCTTTTAAGCATTAGGAGTATAGGAATGCTCATTAAGAGTATAGGAATGCTTCTTTTTAAATAAAGGAAAGGTCGTCTTAAGAATGTTTCATGTAATCCATTCTGATGTTTAATTAAGTTTGTCCAAGATTATTTAGGCCACTAAATTCCTGAGGTAATTGCATTGGAAAAATTGGAAGATTTTGCCACAAGGAAATAAATATTAATTTTGAAAAGTGGAGTTTACAAAAATGCTTTCAGGGAAAAAACACAGAAAACTTTCTGAGGTGTTCTAAGCAGCACAACTAAACAAAAAAACTCTTTGTGCCAAATACAATTGCTTCTGCAAGTTGGTAAATCTGGACCCTGTTTAAGCTGACCTCCTGAAAAACTTGAGCTTTTGAATTCCCATTTCTCTGTCTGTGTTAACAACAATTGAATATACTGTCTAATTTTAACCAAGTTGCAGGGGAACACTTTTATAAGCACTTTTTTTCCTAAAAGTTTCAAGAAAGAGGAGTCCCACAAGTGTCTCTCCCATGAAAAGACCACAGTGAGGACTTGAGGTTTCTAAGTCCCTAGAGAATTAATACCTGGAAGTGTTGGAGGAATGAATTAACCACAGGAAAATACTAAAGCTCCTTTGTGCCTTACTGGAGGAGAGAACCTAAACACAGCATGTAGAACCATAGAAAAGGGAGCTGTGCAAGGTCTGCCTTGTGCTGCTGCATTTGTGTGGGGTTTTTTAGGATTTAGGTTTTTTGTTGTTTTGTTTTTTTTAATTATGAAAGGTGTGTATATATACATTATAAATAGTGCCAGCAGTGTGCTAGCTGGCACTAGAGAGAGCAAGGCTAAATCTCATGTGTACTCTAGTGTGGAAGGTTTTTTTCCTCTCTTCTGTCAGGAGAAGAGAAAACTGAAGTTCTGTGGGAAGTGGGATTTCTTAGTCTGTGTCTGTGGAAAACTGCTGTCCCTCTTGCTGTTTCCTACAAGGCATTGTAACAGGAATCTCCTATTTTTCTTTGGAAAAAATAGAAGGCACAGTGAGGGATGTTGAACTGCAGGTTTGCACAAGCAGGCAAGCACAGGTGATGTTATTCAGGGGTGCAGGGGCAGGAATATTCAGATAATCTGTGGTAATTCAGGTAATCTGTCATAACAACGTCAGGGCCTTGGGAATTGCTGTGTAATAATGCAAAATGTAAAAATCTGAGTGCCTCTCCCACGAGGGGGGCAGGAGCTGATGCTTTGAGAGAAAGAAAAGGGAAAAACAATACATGATCTTCCTAAAAAGAAGGGGAACATTCCTAAGTATCATGCTGCTGCCTTTGGAACGACTCAGATTTGAGCAATATTTGTATAATATCAGCTTTGAGGCTGATATTCCAACCAACAGCCAGGTAGAGTCACACTTTCCTACCAGCTCTGCACTCCAGTGTTCCCCATGTGTGACACCCCCATTTGCAGCAAAAAAATCATAATTTAGCAACCTGCACCGGGTTAGTTAAGCCCCAGGTAACAAAATGGTGTGAGTAGACAGAGTTTGTTTATCTGGCAAGTACTCTGCATGCTTGGAGCTCCATTCTGCCACGTATATTTAATTTCAGCCTCAGTCTGAACACACTGCTTTGGACCTGGCAAAAACAGGAGCTTTACAATGGAAGTGCTACTGATAACACTGCTGCAAGTTGCAAATGATGCCATTTTAGTACTTAGCTGGTATTCAGGAGCTTTCAGTCTTGGCTTGAAGAGATCTGATTGAAAATCAGACACAGGCATATATGGAGAATTCCAGGTTCCCTAGTTGCCTTGAAGTTAAGTGGAGTGGGCACTTGATTATTATGAAGGCTAGAATTGGATTGGAGAATCATACTTAAAGGTGTAATAGAGCTCAGAAAGTGTCAGACCTTGGAAGTACCTAGCCCTTGATTGTAGCAGCTGGAAGTGATTTAACAAGTACTTGAGGTGACAGAATCAAATGCTTTATGTGATGAATGGGCTGTTTCAATATAGCAAATGATTTTGCTCTTTAAAAATCAGAATTAAACAGTTTGTTTTTTGTGAGGCGTGAGATCATGGAGCAATGAAGTATACGTGTGCACGTGCCCCGAGACGCAGAATTTCATGTTAACCTTGTCTTTATTGTGATGTGTTCATTTCTTTGGGAATTTACTGCTATGCACTGGCCTTTCTTGGGAGGGGAGGAGTCAGTGTGTATTTTATGCATGAAAGTGTCCTAAGAAGCTGAAATAACATGACCAAAGCAGAACCAGTTCTTCACCTTGGTGACTTAGAAGGTGAAAAATATAATCACTAAATAATGTTCTCAGTCAAACTCAAGAGGCAAATAACTCCAAATTTCTGTCACATTTGTCATATTTGGCAACTGGGCATTCAGGTGAGTATATAGACAGAGTTGGGAGGGGATTCCTCAGGTTCATGCAGGTTTGGTCCAAGTAGTGCCCCATCTTAGATTCACTGATATGGCCTGCTTAGCACCTATCATTCAGGCATCCTGTCTTGGAAGTTTCTGTCCACCTGTCACTCTCACATCATGCAGAAATATTTATTGATATTTAAGGTTTTCTTTCCCTCTTTCACTGTGGCAAAGACTTCAGCCCTCTCCTTCCTTATTCCTGAAAAAGAAAATTTGCCACAACCAAGCCACTTCTAAAAATTAAGTCAAACTTGAACCTGATCCTAAAGCTCTTCAATGAGCGGAACAGTTAGTTATGTTCAGTTCTCCTGCCTCTTTGTATAGAAAAGTGCAGAGATGAAATGTGATGTTGAATTTTTTTTCACCTTTGTACTAATCAGAATTATTTGGGCTGCTCCTGAGGTTCAATTTTGAATGTGCTGAGCAATGGACATGTCCAGTTGCAAGTAACAAACACAATAGAGATTTCATTTTAAGAATCAATGCTTTACCATAACTCCAGGAACATGTCTGGATGCCAAGGTTGACTGGAGCCCCAGGTGCATGATTTGTTCACTGGCCCTCATGATTTGGGATCTCATGTGGGACCTAAGGGGATTGCAGAAGGCTGGGGGTTTTAGTGAAAGGATGGTTTGAGCAAAAAAAAAGTTGGAACTAAAGGATCTTAAGGTCTCCATTTGTTTCTCTCTGCTAATGAAATGGACCCTGACTTTGAGCAGACTCTGAGCTCCAGAATTTGGATTGATCCAGCCTGGACTCACAAAGGCTTGGTGCTCTCCCTCTCATTTATATCTCTTGCATTGCATATTAAATGCAGGACCTCCTGAGCATCACTACGCACAAGTCTTTGCAGATCCAGGGTTTTCAGAGTTGGAGCTGAAATGCCTCTGACTTGACTATCTCTCAAACCAAGTGTGTGGAGACACGATATTCATCTTTAAATCATGCAATACCTCTTGATGCCTGCTGTGCCATGCTCAGAACCCTGCAGTGCTTTCTCCTCTTGCACCTGACACAGCACCACATCTGTGCACAGAGCAGGAGGAGTCTGGCACATCAGACTTTCCCCTTTCTCCAAAAGATGACACTTCTGCTTCTCTTTCTTTTATTATTTGACTTCCCATCCCTAACATTCCTGAAACCTGCAGAAAGACAGGTAAAGACATGTAGATGTAAAGATATTTATGAGCAGACAGCCAATACAGCTCCCCAAAACAAAGATTTCAGAGCAGAGTATCTCCTAAGCCTTGATATATCATGGAATAATAATGGATAAAAAGGAATTTCACCAGATTCAACCCCACCTTGGGAGAGAGGGAACTCCTGCATTGGGCCAAAGTCATATTCGGGTAGACAAAAAGATTGGGTCCCACTGCTGGGAGGGAGCTGTTCAGTTTAAGTTAATGACATGTTGTTAGTGGTGGAACCATCTCTCAGTATCTGAAAAACATATGTTGTTACACTTCCCCCAGAACTAAAAAACAGATTTGAAGAGAACATTTTTTTTTTTTCTTCAGAGATATTTGCATAATTACACAGAGTGTGAGTGTTAATGAAGAGCTAGTAATAAAACTGGATGAATTAGCATGACTGAGTGACTTAACGCAATCCTGTTGATCATACAGTCAGGGGTGGCTTGCATTTTGCCAGATTTTTTTTTTAAGCTATCTCTTGCAATTGCACATTTGAATTTGAACTTTCATTAATTATAGCTTTATTTCATGAACGTGAAATTTCATTGACTGAAGTGTTTACATCAGTAGAACACCTATTCTAAAATATGTGCACCTGACAAAATTCTTAATGAACACCCTGCCAGCACCCCCAACACTGAGTGCATTTTTGAGTCATTCCAGTGAAGGATTTGCTCTTTTTTAAATATTTAGCATGCTTTTAACCTGCAGGCCAAATTCTAGGAATTATGTCTTTCAAAGTTGGAAATGGCAAAGTGCATAGTGGCAGGAAGGGAAAAACAGATGTAGAAACAGGATTTTCCCTCATGATCCCTCTTAACAACATTCTGCCTCTTCCATTTCCTTGTTTGCTTGTCCTGTTTGCTGCTGGTGTGCAGTTGAGTTGGTCACCTCACACTGAGGAAGGTGAAGTGCACAAGGATGTGTAAGACCAGCTGTGAAGGATGAATTGTAGCTAAAGAAAATCACTTTGCATTTGAAGAGGAGCAGTTGTGGGGTTTGTGCTTCTGACTCTGTTGGGAGGGGTAATCATTAGAAGGCATAAAATTCCAGATTTAAGAAGTGATCTCTTAATCTCAACAGGACTATAACTTGGAAATCAGTTTGGTTCTTACAGTTTTTGCCAGTGAAACTTGGCCATGGGGCCCATAATGCCACCAAAAATCAAATTTGTCTCTTTGCCTGCTTAAATATGCCTGAAAATATAACAAAGCATCATTCTCTATCATTAGGGGATGAAATAATGTAGGTGTCCCCCTCCTCCTTTGGGCACTCTCAAAAAACTTACCCTTAAACTAACGAGTGAGACAGGGAAAAAAGATCCTGTTGTATGTTTGAAATTTCTGCTGTTGTCACATTTTTATTGGCAGGGAATTGTTAAAAGTTTCAATATCAAGTTTGCATAAGGGGCATCTTTGCATAGAAATTTTTCACATGTTATTTCAGTCAGAAATGGGAGGTTTGGATTAATTTTCTAACCCTACATTTTTGAGATTCCTCACATTGTGCCACTTGCAGGACTGGTATACTGAGATCATCAGTCCCTGAAGCTAACTGCTAAATAATTCAGTAGAAAGAAAAATGCTGAAATTCACCAGTGAAAGCACTCCTTCCCTGTTCCAGTTCTCCCTCCAAAGGTGGAGCAGGCAGGGAGATGTAGATGAGCTTTGGCTTTCATTAAATTAGGTGTCAGTGGTAATTTAACACTGAATATAGTTATAAAAAATCCAATGTTCTATGATACAAAGTAACTATGTACAAATATAGACTTAATTATTTAGTAGAACAAAAGATAGAGATTTTGGTAAACAATTTGACCCAATATAAGATTTTAATATAAGATAAGCTTATAGCTCATGCTTGATCTGAAGTGAAAACCATCACAGGTGTATAGGAAGAAAATTGGAATTGCATTCAGGAATCAAACAACCCGAAAGATGTATATTACAGTACATGCAGCCTGTGAGATTAATACTGTCAGAAAGTCACATGCAAGGGTGAAGCCAGTTTGAAGTCAAGTTGAAATAAAGTTGGCAGGTCATTTTTTTTTTTTAACAGCAAAAATAAATAAAACATTTTGTATGGTTAATGCACTGTAAAATAGCCAAGTCCATACTGAGCACCAGGAATTAAGAGATTCCCTTCTACCTAGTCAAGTGTATCTGAGCACTCATGAAGTGTTATTTGTAGAAACAGATGAGCCAGGTTGCTTTAGGAATACCCTGGTCTCCAGGAAAATAGGTAAAATGCATCTCAGTTCAAAGCAGGGCATCTTCACTCACAGCTCTGCTGATCAACAGCCCAGGCAGAATTCTGCCCCGAGGCAGACACGGTGCTCACTACATTAAAAACCAGAACCTTTCCAGTATTCTCTTCTGGGTTTTTGAGCCAACTTCATGTCTTTGCTCACAAGACTTAAATATATCCCAATAAATTAGCAAAATATTGCAATTCTTGATGATGCTTGTGTGAAATATGGAAAGAAGAGCTGTCTTCTTTACATATTTGACAGAACAGAGAGATGAGAGAGACATGGGATTTCAGTTTAGGAATTTATTCAGGGACCATATGGCTGTATTAATGTCTCCAAGGTTTACCATTTCTCTTTTCCCCCTTTAAATCTGTGTCTATCTTGGGTTTATAACTTATTTCTCCAAAATAATTGTTGATAGTTAACATTTAGATATATCTACCTGAGACCAGGTCAGCTTTATTGAGACATATGGGAGAATATACCCTACAAGAACACCAAAAAAAGAGATCTTTTGGTATAGGAATATGATAGGCCATAATGGGCAACAATTGAAAATGCTTAATTTTCAAGGATGGACCAGACCCTGAGCACTGGACAGGTTTGGCAGCAAGGATCACACGTGAGTTCCATCACAGCTTCATGAAATTCAGGCTGAGAGTTCCAGTTCAGGCACATCTATGGGAAAGGGCTTATCTGGAAGCGGTACACACATCCCCTAACTACTTCTGTGCTTGGAAAACCTCTTTTACTACTCAGAGATTTGGCCTAAAAGCACTTCAATCTCTAAACCTTTGAATCCAGTCTTTCCAATTGTCTTCCCTGGGCCAAGCTGTGCCCTCTCTGCTGCTGGCTGGTGAGGATGCTGTAGAGCAAGAAGGGGTACCAGAGGAAAATGGTTCTCTGGAGCCTGGTGCCCCCAGAGATGTTGAAAGAGATGAGTTAAGAGCATCTGTGATTATCTGTGCAAAAATGGTGAGCTCTTTTCTGTCACGTTTTCAGCTTTGGTCTTGTTATCAGCCTGCCAACCAAGCACACTAAGCTGCTGCAGTGCTCTCCTCTCCTGTTGTGTTTCCTGGTATTTGCCTTAAAGTAGCTGCCTCTTGCTGATTTGAAAATTCCCTGTTTCTCTTTGACATACCCAGAGACAGGCTTGTTTTATCACATCCTGACTTCTGCTTTTCCTTGTGAGGATTCGCAGCCGTCACCTTTGGTTTTCCCCCTCTAACAAACCCAACATTGATCTTGCAGATCATGCACACTGCGTTTTCAGACAAGATAGATAATGACTTGAACTGCAGCAAATGGGACTATATGACATCACACTTTTGTGAGCAGACAAATCTGTAATCTTATTTAGCTTGACAGGTATAAAGGGCATTTCAAAAACTGATTATATCTGCTGTGATTTTAAGAAGGTCTGGGATATGACTGGAAAACCTTCACCCAAATTATTCCCCAGGGAACAAACTCTTCAAAAGAATAATGCAATGCTCCTTATTCGGGGCATTAAAACATGCATTAACCTTTTTTCCACCTTGTGAAAAATACATAATATTACCCCTGTGAAGACTCCAAGGGTGGGAGTGAGGTGCTACTGCTGAATCTCCATCAAGTCTGGGGATTGGCTCTGCAATCAAGCTTTGCAGATTAATATGAAAGAAAAAGCTGAACGTGAAGAACATCTCAACTGTTTAATGAAAACGTGGATCTGTGCTGATTTTGCAGATCTGTTTCTTATTGTGAAAGCCCCATCACCAGCTGGGGATAAGATTCATAAGCATTTCTTGAAGTTTCCATTTATAGTTCTGTTAAAACCATCTGTGACAGGCTTGTGGTTGCAGCATCAGTCAAGATCAATATGCGTAACAGAACCTACTGGTTGGGTCCCATGTTTGGCAGTGGGATGCACAGACATCCCTTAGATGGATCCTTATCTCATAGTAGAAGGTTTTTGGTAAAAAAACCTGATTAAAAAAAAACTGAATTGCCATGACTGCCCACTTGCTGACCAGGAAGAGAGGCTGCTGAAAGGAAACACTGAAATCCAAAATTATTCTGAAGGTTTTGGAGCTCGGGCAGGATTTGAGGCTGATCTCACTCTTGCTCCTTAATCCTGTCCCTAAACCACCAAAGAAGTTTTCTTTTTGCCCTGCACAAAGGTGCTAGGAGATGGCTCTCTGTTGGAAAATGAAAAAGTTTCATTTCTCCATATGCATCATAACATATTTTTTCTGAAGGAAAAAGCTGAGAAAATCTCTTGATGACTTAAGTGTATCTTTACATGTTTCACCCTGAATTTGTGAGGTTTTTGTCATAAGGGATGTGCATGTGCACATCATCTGTGATGCCAAAGGAGAATGTTTCTGCATACCTGAAAGATAATGCATTATCTGCATATCTGAAGAAATTGCATTAAAAATTGTTTTAGTAAGTCATAGACCATTAGAAACTGTTGCAAACCTGATAATTTTCCATTTGTGTTTCTGTGGCTGAAATGACAATGTTTTAATCTCTGGTTTCTAGTCTAATCTTTACAAAGCCAGTTCTGTGGTGAGTATTTCTGTCCATTCTTCCCTCCTAGCATTTGATATTAACTAGGTGCCCAGTTCTGCTTTCTCTAAGGTGGATGGAAATATTTTACTGATGGTCTTGGTGAGGACAGACTTGTGGGGGGACACAGAGTGTGAATATTAGTGAAGTCATAAAGTACCTGTAGAAGAGACTCTTCTTGCCTACATAATAAATACACCTGGGGACAGTCATGCAGGTTGAAATTAGGTTTGGTTTCCCAGCAAATTGTTGTGTTCCACAGGGCTCTTTCTTCTACTTCTCTTGGTTGGTGCAGCAGGGAGGATCCTTAGGTGGGTCAGGCCCATATCTTTAACCATATTGCACTGAAAATCACTTAGCAGTCAGGAACAGCCTGGAAGCACAGCAAAAGCAGAGCAAGTGTCACCTCTCTGCTGCAAAAGAACAGTCCTGAGTCCTGATGCAAGATGTCTCCAACAGAAGGGTGAGATTCAGCTGCTGACAGCAACAATCTTGACAGGCAAGCTCTTAAGTCTGCCTGTATATATGACAGGGATTGAAATATCAGTTCTGGGAGAGATCAGCATGTATTACACTGGTCCACTGCTTATTGGGGCATGTTAGAATTGCTTTTGCTTAGGAAATGGGGTAAAGAAAAACAAACAAACAAAAAGCACCAAAAAACCAAACACAAAACACCATGAAGATGGTGTATCTTCAATAAACATCTAGTATGAAAAGAAAAATATTTATTACTGAAAGCTATTACCTGCAACTTCACTCTCATCCTCGTTGTTTTGTAAGCTCAAACAAGGGGCAGCTTGGAATGCAGAATCATAAAATACTTGCTAGATGTCTTGAAATATTCTCCATCACTTGGTAACTGTCAGAGGACAAAGAAGAGATTGGAAGTAGAAAATCCCATTTCACTACTCCCAGGTACTTTTAGTGACTGCATTCATTCTGGATAGAAAACATATTATATAGCTAAAAACTAAGAATCTTTTCTCTCTTCTCTGAGAAAATAAAAATCTGAAAAAAGAAAAGAAAATACAATTGTTATTCAAGAAGAGAATCTTTCAAATGGGTACTGAAAATCAAATCTACAGAATAATCTTGAACATGTCTACTGTCCCTTCTTGTGGGGAAAATAACCTATTGTGTGTGAATGCTACCAATTAATAATCAGGTTAACATCCATATTAATTCACATTCTCATTGACCTCATTCTGGCAAAAGCCTCTTGATTACAGTAAAAATTTTTATTTGAAAGGCAATTTAAGCACAATCAATTATTTTATATTATCAAGTCAGAGCTATCACAGATAGGCAGAGGGAGAGAGAAAAAATATTGCCTTGCATCTGGCTGTGAATGAAACTCAATAATGTTTTCTAGCACTCGTGCATTATGTACAATTCATTTCAGACAGTGAAATAGTCACTTGCTAGTGAACCAGACAGTACAAGTTCTTTAAAATTTTATCCTTAAATTTTACAATAAGCTTTGTAAATAATTTCTTTTTTAAATTAGCAAAGGCCTGAATAATTCCTCTTATTTCCTTTTTGTTCTTTTATGGTTTGTGGTTTTGTTGGGTTTTTTTTAAATAATTGTTATTATTTTTAACCAAATCTGACCTACTACATAAAATTTCAAGTCAAAATATTCTGGATTTTACTTAGATACCCAGGGGCTTCCTAGACAATTTTTGTGGCCAGTGGCTACATCCTGACCAGCAGCCACAATCTCAGTATTTACAAGAGGTTAATTTATGAACTGATTATGCTGGAACAGAGTAGTCCTTGTGCTGTAAAACCATGGAACTGATGGGCTCAGCTTTTAAAAGAAGTTTCTGACCCCTGTTGGGGTGGGATTTTTTGGTTGTTTTGCTTTGTATTTTAAGAAAAATACCAACCCAAACATTGAGCAACCTGTCAGCCCAGCCTGTTTTACCTTTTAACAAAATTACATTGGTTTCCCAGAGCATTCCTGTAAGGGACTGAACTTCTACCCAGGACTGTGAAATTCCCTCTCAGCCTGTCAAATGACACTCTGTGACAACAGTACTCTTTGCTTCTGTGCCTCTTCTTTCCAAGTGTTAATGAAATACTCCCCCTGAGAAGGTCTTAGTTAACAGTCTCACAATGAGAAGGTTTTAACATAAACCTGTAGTCAAGTCTGAATTTTTTTAAGTATGCAAACATTTTAATCTAAAATAAGAAAACAACTGCCTTATTTGTCTTGTTTTCCCCATCACAGAAAGAGAAAATTTCCTCATTACAGAAAACGTAAATTAATAGCTTTTAAGATATACAAGTTGTTTTGCAAGACACCAGTCCTAGAAACTGTCCAATTCTGCAGAAGAGTGTCTGGTTCTGGTCCTAGGGAGGGATTATCACAGGAAAAGTGCGTAGATCTGTAATAACAGGTTTAAACTCTTTTTCCTCTGAAACCCTTACTGCAAGACCATGGCTGGATTCAGATTTGTGCTCTTTGAATGGCACCAGACCCTTGCAAAAATTCTCCAGTTTTGGAACAGAAAGCCATATGGCACTAATCAACACATGCTTCATCTTGTATCCCCTACAGAGGTATGGCAAACACGTGCCCAAACCTGCTCAACAATGGGGCCACAAAAGGAAAGATTCCACAAACAATTAGGGCTGAGGGGAAAAAAAAAAAGGCAGAATTCTAGGGGAAAGAAAAGAGCAAGTAGGTTTGAGTTCAACTCCTGAGCAGTTTGGAGTCTGGTACTCCTTACTTGTTTGAAAAGAAAGGAAAACAAAACTTCTGTCTTCCATTGAAGGTGGTGAGGACAGTGAAAGTTACTCCACTGAACACTTTCCAACTTGTCTTCTGCACAAGTCTTTAAAAGTCTCTTTGGAGCACCTGTCTGTCGTGAAAATAATTCATTTTGTCATGCCCAGTAACACACTGGTAGTCATTTTGTGGAAGCTTATGTAGCAGTTTCACCTCTAGCTTTACCCTCTGTTATACTACATCCCAAACTCATTTAAATAGTAATATTAATGTTTTTAGAGATCACTACAAATGGTTGGCAGCACCATTGCAGTTAATGTCTCATGGGAGCTATACAAGGGAATTTTATCAGCTTGAGGCTGAGGTATTTGATGAAGTAATAACAAACTAGCTTTGAATTGTCTTTCATTACCCTTTATCTCTCCTAGAGAGAATATAATCTTATTCAAATTATAATGGCCTCTGTTATCAATGTGGTTTACTATTTATTTACCTGCACATGGACATGCAAATGTACATGCATTCTCCTCTTTTTACCGTGCCTGTAATGAAATTCCTTCACTATCAGAATCATGCATGATCACAAATTACAAACTAGTTACTTGGAAGTGTAATTTCCTTAACATTAAAAGCATTCAAAAGAAAATTAAAATCCAAATTTTTTTTTTTTTGGAAAAATAGAAGTACTTTGATAAGGAGTAAAATCCAATCATTAGACTTTAAATATACCTTCATTTATCTTTAAGACAAACATGATATTCTACCTCAGGAACAGATAGGCTGCCTCCTGTCTGGGAAGAGAAAGAGATGGGAAGAAATGTTTAAGTAGTTCTGTAGGGGGAGGAAATTCCTGGGGCTGAGGCAAAGAAAGAGATCCAAATGGCAGAGCTTTGGCCCTTCCTGGTCAGATCACTCAGCATTTCTGAGGCCAGGTTTGAGTCAGTCAAACAGAAACGTGAGAGATGCATGACATGGTTCTAAGTTATTTCTTATTAATTACTTGGTGGTTGTCAAAGACTCATTAGAGAAAAGGAATATATACGTTCAGAGGTAGGGCATGACTGTGGAGACAGATACAGGGAAAATATCTATATTTGTTAAATGACCAGGCAGCAAAACAATTGTCTATGTACTGCCACATATCTGCTCTGTTTAGCAGATTATACTGAAAAAAACCCAAATCCTGCAACCTTGCTCTACAGCTGCAAATCAGAGTTGAGAGCAAAACATTTTGCTACTTGTTCTTCTTTGAAAGGCTAAGATAGAAACAGGAGGGTGGAGTATTCTAATTGCCTTTTTCTCTGTTATCAGTTTGGGTCATTCCCATGTTGAATTGGGGCTTTTCTCCTGTTTTTGTGAGTGTTACAGACCCAAACTATTCCCTTGCAAACCCAGGCCTGGCTCTTTGGGCTGACACTGACTGACACTGGATTTCTCTCTGCCAGTTTGCCATAAGGCCATTGATTCTGATCGATTTCTAGTCAGTGTTTGCTTACTGTCACTTTAATTAAAACCAGGCAAGGGGAAGTGATTATTCAAGCCTGCCTTATCAGAGCAGAGCTCAGACTGAGGACAAACACTGCTGCAAACAACAGATATTTTTTACCACATAGTCTTCAGGCTTATGTCATGGCCAAGTGTTAAATATGATTTCTATTCATTCTTTTCAACAGAACTAGATAGAAACTAGGTATGTAACCATAAAGAATTCTTAATAATATTTATAGAAGTATCTATTTTAAGGGGTTTTTTTTTGGACATGAATAATTTGTTGCTGCAATGTGTCTGAAACAACCAGATATATATAAATACTGCAGAGACAATAGGGATATTCAGTCCTGAACAGATCCAAGGCTAACAGGTCAAAGTGAAACGAGAATTTAAGAAAAATATACTTACATTTAAGTTGGTTTAAAATAAGAAAAGCAGTTCAAAGTTTGCTGAATGACAGAGAAGCAAACATGCTCAGCAAAAACTATAGAAACATCAAATGCATGAAAGCTGATCAAACCAGATTTTTTCTTAATACTAAAACTGGTACAAAAACAACTCAAAGTGCTCCCTTTTAGTACATTAAACAAAAACCTGAACTTTCTTCTTTTGCTTCTGCTTTATAAATTTTCCTTAATATTTGCAGAATAAGAATTGTAGCATTTCCAAACCATTGCTGTGCAATTCTGTTTAATCACCCCTCTACTCTAAATTAGGTCTGACACCACAATTTCTATCCCATTCTAAGTTGTTGGGAACTGTTTCTGTGTGTGCTAAAGTGACCTCGGTGTTATACTTGCCACTGAAATGATTTTATAACTCTTGTGCAAAGACTCCAAAACAGCTTAGTAAATTTGTTAAACCCTATCCTCAAAAACCGATTTGGAATTACTTTCTCTCTTGAGTCACTAAGTTTGGATCCATGGCCAAAGTATTTTGCCTTGAGTCTTTCCTGTCACCATTTAAAGTTTGTAACAAGTACAGTCACACTGTAGATAGAAAGAATCTCAACTTTTACTTAACAAGAATAATATTCCTAATTTGATATTCATGTTTGTAGTTTCAGCATTTCCAAACTGCAGGCAGTGGGCAAGAAGCAGAAAAACCTGCCCCCTGGAACTTGTATTCCCTTCAGGCAGAAAAAAAATCCAAGTCTGTTGACCTTTCAAGATTACATAGAGGCTTACAAATGTACTCAGGACTTTTGATGGTTAAAGAATATAGGATTTTGTCTCTTAGCCTCTCCTGGCATTTGTGAATTCTGAATATTTAGTGTACTCTTTTACAAAATGTTTACCTACTTACATATTTAACTAGAAATGTCTCCCATAAATCAAGAGAGTGAGCAAATAAATTCTTAGGAATATGTGGGGGCAACAAAGGGGATTGGAATCATGATGTGTCATGTGCTCTCCAAAAGGCATTAATGGACAGTCTCTGCCTAGATAGATGGCCACCCTTGGCCTGGCAATTTTACATATAGCATGTGTCATTTTACGTATAGCACGCATAATTTTACAAATGCTCAGTAAATGGCCATAACATGAATGAATCCCAGGCATTATGTCCCTAAGATCAGTGTTTTTCCCAAAAAAAAGAAAAATAAAGTCTCCTAGTTCATCCTTCTAAATCACCAATGGCATTTTTATATGTGTTTCTAAATGTCATTTGTGTTCTCCAAGGGGAAAAGAGGAGTTTTTTCCCTGGCTATAACAAATTTGGAGGATGGTTCATAATATACATCCAGTCTTTAACTGGGCTGCACTCTCCAGTGGGAGTTATCAGCCCTTTCCTGGCTCTATCAGTGCACCTCTTAATGGCGCAGGGATTCCACAGATCCCAAAAATGTTCCTAATCATTGTGACGAAGTTTTATTGTCAAATAATTCAATGCAGAAATACATCTGGATATAGATCAAATGGAGGCCTTAGCTATGAACATCAAAAATTAATTCAGATATGAAACTTCCTGGAGCATGCAGGAGATATAAGCAAGAATTTAGGTTGGATTTTTACAGAGATAACATCCAGTCAGAAAGTTTTTCTGCTTATAAGGGCATAAAATTTCTAGGTTTTGTGATGGACAATAAGAAAGGATTTTATCTGGCATAGGTGCATAGTCTGTTTGCAGTGAGGAGGCATTGGCCCCTTTTTCCCCAATAATTTAGGGAGAATTCATTAACTAGTCAGGGACTAGCAAAAAGTCTCTTGATTCAATAGACATCATGTTGTGAAAAATGGAAAATAACTGATCATGTTGAGAATTGACTGAAGTTTCATTCCTTTTCTTCCAGACATAATTGCTTCCCCAAACCCCTCCTAGGAGACTTTTATCTTTAAATACTGTTTTAAAAGAGCTGTCCCTATGTATGTAACATGGTCAGTGAGCTTGTGCTCAACACACAGGGTACTGGGATTCAGCTCTCAACCCAGTAATCGGATATTCAGATATCAGTAATCTGATATTGCTTCATTTTCTGCTGTATCTGCTTATCTGAAAACACTGTCCCTCCTCTGCTCCCTGGTTTTTACATCTTTGGAATACCTGGCCTGTAAGAGCTCAGTGATGTTATCTGCTGAAATTCAGCACTTCAACTCTACCTCATCTCCTGAAGAATGCAAGGAAAATTGCTTTGGTCTCGGCTAATCTGGAATCTTCATGGCCAATGTGTGTGATCCCCCTTTCATGTGAGTTTGGTTCTCTGTGACCAACCTTGTTAGGTGAAGGTTATGGGAATTCCACTTCTTTTTCCATAAATCTGGGCCAAAACATTTTCCCAGTGTGTGTGCAAAGACTGTAACCCTTCTGGACAGGTTCTCTTCTCCATTCCAGCCCCTTCACTAAGGTCTTTGCAAGGAGGAAACAACCCACTGGGGATGGCTGCTGTGCTCATATTTCCTCTGGAATCATTAAAATCCATGAAAATGGCAGGTGCAGCTTTCACTTTGAGCCTTCCAACAATAACACCTTTCAGTAGCAGATAGTTAACAGTATTTCACTTGTGATGCTAGATGAGACAGACCCCTTCTTGCCCTTGACCAGAATTAGTAAATTTATCTCTACTGCCAGTGCAAAAAGGTACTGAAAACACTGATTATCACTGGGCAATCTGATGCATGTTTAAAAAACCTTAAAAGCAGCATTAGTGGAGTGGGAAATACCTTGAATCTGTCATTTATTTGAGAATGTATTCAGCTCCTTACTTATTTTAATACCCACTTCACTGCAATCCTTGGGTTTCCAGTGCTCCTGTGTGGTGTTTGCTGGGGTCCCCAGGATGAAGGAGGAATTGAGAATCTGAGTCCATGTTCTTAGAAGGCTAATTTATTATTTTATTATATTTTATTTATTATATTATTTTTATTATATTTATTATACTTTATTATATTTTATTATAGAATGCTATACTAAAACTATACTAAGGAATAGAGGAAGGATCTTAGAGAAGGTTTAAGATACTAATGAAAAGCTTGTGGCTGACTCCTCAGTGTTCCAACACAGCTGGCTGTGAATGGTCATTAAGTCAAAGCAATTCACATGTTGGATAAACAATCTCCAACCACATTCCAAAGCAGCAAAACACAGGAGAAGCAATGGAGAAAATTATTGTTTTCCTTTTTCTCTGAGGCTTCCCAGGAGAAAAATCCTGCGCAAAGAGATTTTTCAGAAAATTTGACAGTGACACTCCTGGAGAGTGCCAGGGCATGACAGAGCTTGGTTTGAACTCTTTGGGATCTTCAGGCCTTAAAGCATCAATGTGTTCAGGCTGTCCTGTGTTTCCTCATCCAGGATCCCACCAAAACCCCAAAACAAAAATTCCTGTGCACAGAGCTGTCTTCAGGATTGGGACCTTTCCCATTAATCTTTCCGAAGGTCTGGAGAATTCTTGTAAGACAAGGGTGGAGTGCTGAAAGCAGATTTTTTTGCTGGTTTTACTGATATTATTAGATAAAACACAACCAGCCATGGGCTTTATTGATCACCCCCCCATCCTGTAGCCAGCTATCAGCCTGGCAATCAGATAATGGAGATGGTCTTGCATGCAAATGAAAATCATTTAATGACACAGAGGAAAAACAATGAGAACCATTGTTTCCAGATAATTTATACAGCTATTGAAGCATTCTTTTTCTTTTTTTATGAATTGAATTCACAGGAGATTTGTGAAAGTTGCCTGCTAGGTCAAAGGCTAGTGCTTTTTCCACTTAATCATTCATCCCTGGTTGATTAATAGACTTTTTAAACAGAATCATATATTAATAATGTAGGCTTTAACTGGGCATCTCGATCAAAGAGCAGATTTTAGAAGTTGATTGGTTTGTATCCTCTAGGCCTGTGATAAATGTCTAGAGATTTCTTGTAGTCGTTTTTTCTTGTCATTTTTTCATTCTGATATTCATTTCTCTCTTCAACATTGTCACATGAATATTTAAAACAAGAAATATAATCAGTACTGTGCTTTTTCTTCAGTGCTGAGATCGTAAAGAGGAAAACTGTCATTCAGTACAAAATCTCTTTATTACAATATTTAAGCACTGTCTGTTTTACCTTGCTTGGTGGGAAGCATGATCTGAAAATCTTATATACATCAATAGGATTATGAATGGAAAGTTATCCTTCAGATTTGGGGTTAAATGGGATTAAGGATAAGAAAACTCCTCAAAGATAAAAAGACTGTGGTGTTAATAATTAGAAGGGGTTAGAAAAATTTTATCAAAACAGTTAGCTGGAAAATGTTGTCTCATCTACTAATGAGATTGAAATATTTTCTGGGAATAGGAGAGTGTTTAGGAAATTCAAATATATTCTGTTAAATTAAACTAAAATGTTTGCCTTTGTTTTGCCAAATTAAACCTTTGTTTTGAAGTTAATTTTTTTTTCAAATAGTCTCTTCTTCAAAAATTGTAATCTGAGGTGGGATGGAAATACTGTCACTGAGATAAATCATAGAACCACCTGCTGATTTGGGTTGGAAGGGACTGTAGAGATAATTTAATTTTCACCACCCTGCTATAGGCAGGGACCCCTTCCACTGTCCCAGGTTGCTCCAAGCCCTGTCCTACCTGGGCTTGAACCCTTCCAAGGATGGAGCATCCACAGCCTCTCTGGGCAGCTGTTCTAGTGTTTCACCACCTTCACAGGAAAGAATTTCTTCCATATATCTAACCTCAGTTTCCCCTCTTTAGTTTGCACCTATTAGTCCTTTTCCTATTGCTACATTTCCTGGTGAGGTTTCTCTCCAGCTTCCCTGTGGGCCTCCTGCAGACACTGGAAAGCTGCTATGGGGTCTGCACAGGATGAACCCCTCCTTTTTCAGCCTACTTTTGAAAATGTTTTATCCAAAATTTTATTTGTTTTTTTTGTTTGTTTGTTTTTGTTTTTTGGTTTTTTTTGTTTGGTTCGTTGGTTGGTTTTTTTGGTTTTTTTTTTGTTACAGTTTGGAATAAAATCAGTTCTCTGAGTGAAAGAGGAGTTTCAAGCTCCCTGTATCGTTCCTCTTAGTAACAGTAATACTCTTACTAAGTGTGGAAAAATCCATGCTTTAAGAAAGGGCTAAACAGAAGAGGTCACTTTCCTGATGCTCTTACATCCAGAGATCAAGGAAATTATCCACTGTGGAGCAAATCATGTTTGCTTCCCTGGTGTTGTACCCATGTGAATGATCTGCTCTCATTTCTAATTCATACTGCCTGTCTCTGCCACCACTTCTGTGCTGCTCGCATCCACAAGAGTTGCAATGCTTCCAGGAGCACTTCCAAACAATCTCTGCACACCTAAGCATGGGTTTAGACAGCTCCCTATACCTTGCTTCGCACATTTTTTGGTTTTTGCAGTCTGGCCAGGCAGCCAGGTGCTGCTGATGACCCAGATGTCCAGCTTCAGCCTCCTGGAAAAAATGGGATCTTGCTTCTACAAGTGTGAGAGATATGGTACACAGAGGATCCTCAAATTTAGCACAGTGAAACTGGGAGGTTTTGGTGCACATACAAAATATTGTTGCAGATGTCACTGATTTCAGTGGGGGGGGATGCTGCAATCAGTCTGAGCAGCCTTTTTTCCCTCATTCACTGAGTGCAGGTTTTGAGTAAATGCCTCCCCAAAGGGCCATGGAATCTGAGGCTCTTGGTGTAAAAATGTGTGGCTCTAGGTCTTGTAAATAAATACTGCACAGCTGAGAAGCAGGAGAGTCCCTCTCAGGAGTACAGAGTGGGATAAGAGCCCCTCCAAGCACACCTCAACCATGGCACAGTGCAGATGGCAGTAAGGCACTCCAGACTGAAACAGCCTCATGGAGTGCAGCCTGGAAGGGCTAAAAGCCTCCCCTAAATATTGCCACGCTATTTCTGCAGTGGGGTGCTCCTCTCCTGTGCAGAAATGGGAGAACAGTCCTGGTCTTCAAAGCACTCACACGGTGATGGCAAATCAGGGCTGCCTGACCCAAACCTCCTGTGGATGAGCTGTAGCACCTGAATTGTTCCAGTCTTGTCATACTGAGTTCTGCTGCTCACATGGTGCTGGTGGGGAGATCAGATGAGAAGCTGATCCTCAGGGTCGTTGTCTCCAGTAGCCAAATTTAAGACCTGTGGGATTTGCTGCTTTAGAAGCCCTCCTCAAAGGCTAGAAATGCTCAGAGCATAAAAAAAGACAGCTAAAATATCAACTTGATCCTTCATGTAAGAACTTAAAAACCCTAGGAACTAAATTCTTCCACATGGCTTAAAATTCGCAGGGGGAGAGAAATGTCTGGACTTCACTGATTTTAGGGCAACCTGACTCATTTACACCATGATGGCACATCAGAGCCACAGATATATGAAAATATCATGTAGTGATGCTGAGATTTGCAACTCTTCGGGAAGGGCAGGCCCAAGTTTGCTGTGGCTTTATTTTGGGCCTGGGTATCTACACCGTGATATGAATGTGATAAATATGTATACTATCAAAGGATAACCACCACAAAAATGGATGGACTGCACTGCTTCCTGGCTTTTTTTCCTATTTTAATCCATTAAACATAATGTTGCAGTTATCCCACTTCATAATGGTAGCTTGTAAGCATCATTATGTTCCCCAGGTTTTCCATTTCTTTTCAGTGTATCCCCCACAGATTTCTGGTACCATCCCTCATCTGAATGCTGCAGGGTTCTGTTTGTTGAACTGTTTCTGAAGGGTTTAGTTATTTTAATGAGTTGGTTTGTACTTAATGAAAATTATATTTGTGGGAATAAGCAAACAGCTCTCATTCTATTCTTTTCCTTATTTAACAATCATAATGACAATAGAAGGGGAATATATTTTACAATTCCATTACCTTTGTGATTAACAGATTTCCAAATAGGGAAGTAATTTTCAATTATCCTCCAGGTTTTCTTTTCTCCTCTTTTTCTTTTCGCTTTCTTTTGGCTGCTGGAAAATAGATTTTTCACTTCTCCTTACACAAATAAATCTGGTTGTTTTTTTTCCTTTTCACTTTCAATGAATATTTTCTCTAGTCTTATACCACATCAAGTACTGCCCTTTCTGTCCTGTGCTAAGATCTTGGGGAGCACTGCCTGTTCCATGAGATCTTTTTTGGTCCCATTAAAAATCCCCTTCCCCTAAGCTAGCTCTGATTGGCAGCTGTGCTGTGAGAAGCACACAAGCCATTAAGATGGATGGTATTGACATCTTCTGCTTTCTTTGGGGATTGCAGCACAGCTACATTTCAGTGATCCATACTCAGCTTTGGGTTGTCTCCTAATGCAATCCTGTGTGACTCAGAGTGCCACAGGCACAGGCTGAGTTTTGAGAGCCAAGGGGGCC
>NW_005054384.1:2440332-2440561 GCF_000277835.1 Geospiza fortis
CCTGCTGCAGAGTGTGCTTCTGCCAGAGGAAAAAACAGGAAAATGTTAAGTGGAGTCCCTTAAGTCCTATCAAGTGTACAAAGTCTGCAGAAATGGTGAGAAGGGAGCCTGGAGCAAGGAGAGAGCACACTAAAGCACTAAAGCACTGGCCATTTGGGCTTCTTGGCTACCTCTGCTGCTGATGTGGCAGCATCAGAATTTCTTTTCAGATTCTGCTGGAAGCAAAAGA
>NW_005054384.1:2440633-2448557 GCF_000277835.1 Geospiza fortis
ACACCTTGGCAAACAACATCCAAGGTGATATCACAGATAAAATATTTATTTTTTTACCTTCATTCTTTTGTTACATTATAAAACCCTGACGTGTCTGTGTGAGTGGGTGCATGTGTGTGTGAGAGATAGAAAAGGTTGGTTTCAATTTTGCTTCTGGTCTGGCTAGAACAGAAAGAGCAGCTTTAACATGACTCTATCAAACCATTTGGGATTCCCCACGCACCAAAAGGCAGAACAGAGTGTGAGAATTTTCTCTTTCAGAGAGAGCCCTTGGGTTGAAATTACCTTTGTGGGTTTTTTACAGATGATGTAATGGCAGAAACACGAGCAGATGGTGTGGGTGGCAGAAAAGCTTCCAATTCCCTGACTGTTAGTCACATGTGGACCAGGGAATGGCAAAACTGTTTTAGTCCTGGGCCTTAAAGTTAAACCCATAAAAAAAATCCATGTAGAACACCTGGGGACCAGTTTTGTATCAGACAAATGTTTTTCAAGCCTGAAAGTTTAAAAAACTAAACAAATTAAATTATTAAGGATTCAAAAGGGTTTTTTTTTTTCAAAAAGGGCACCTTTACCCACAAAAGATTTCAGGAATGTCCCCCCATGCAATGTAGAGCAAACTTCTACCTTTCTTTTATATTTTTTTTTTTTTCACAAAAATTGGAGCTACTTTGTAGGCAATTTATATACTTCAACTAAATCTGCCCTTTGATTTTCTACATATTGAAGATAATAATCTTCAAGTTTCTTCCATGACTTTATCCATACTGTCGCCCCTATGAAGCAGCTTCTTTACCCAAGACAGAACACACAGTGGGGGAAGGAAGTAATGGCTTTGCCTTCCTGCTTCACTTCAGATTTTTTACCTTTATTTTCTCTTCTAGATTACTAAGAGTATTGGATTGTGTTCCCTTTTTTAATACGTTTAAAAGCCAAAACAAAGTTTGATAGCCCATGCATTCAATAGAAGGAAATTGATCTGGGTTTATCCAAAGTGTTTCTAAATTTCCCTTGTATTTGTTATGGTTGTGGCAGCTCTGCATTCATTTGGGCATTGGGCTGTATAAGTGGTGGAAATTTGCTTTATAACTTAAAAAAATAAGGAAAAAAATTATTTGTAGTAAGAGCTGTCTGGTTGCATAAACAAGTTTAAAAAAACTTAGATGTCTAAACATTCAGTTAGAAGGATTTTGAAGCTTGTCAGAGCACCTTAATGGCAGTCATTGCTATTTAGATGGAAAGGTATAACATGAGCTTAGTTATTAGGCATATTCCAAGGCCTTTGGAGTAGAAAGCAAAAGCTGTAATAAGAAAGTTGTCAGAGATGAAAGTGCTGCTAATAAAACTTTCCCTCTATTTAAAAAAAATAAGATTTAAGAGCTGTGAATAGTCCTCAGAAAAAATTGCCTGGTCCTGCAGAGAAGCTTGACAGACTTCTGCTTTTCCCTGGAATTAAGAAAAGTCAAGTTCACACAGTTAGGCTGCACAAAGCCTCTGAAGTTCTGTATTCCAGTACTCGCAGTCTTTAAAATTTTGAAGATTTTGTTTTGTCAAGAAGAGAGGAATTCTGTACACTATGTGAAACAATGCAGCTATTGAATTGCTCAGCTAAAACAAGTGGGTTTAAATATTTTAAACAAAATGTGTGCTTGCATGAGAAATATGGTAGTGTTTGTTTTTATCATTGTGACAGAAGCTTTCCTAAATTAAAAACAGTGAGGATGTGGCCAAGTAAGGAAGATTTACTTTGGATCTTTTTTCATTAACTTCGTCATGATTACATTTTTGTGATTAGATTTATTCCTGCCTTTTGAGAGTCAGTTTATGTGTCTTTTGGAGTCACAAAGATACTGCTTCAAGGCTACTTTACACAACATGTGTTTCCCATCAAAACAGTATGTCCAGCTGTAAAGTCATAGTTAATGAGAGCATAATTCTGCGAGGATAAATAAAAATGTGGTATATACATTATGTTTATTACCAACCTGTGTGTTGGTTATTTTTATTGTCTGTTTTAAGGGGGGTTTTGGGGGTTTTTTTGTATCATAGAATGGTTTAGGTTGAAAGAGACCTTAAAGATCATCCAGTTCCAATTCCCCATGCCAGGGCAGGGACACCTTCCACTTTCCCAGGCTGCTCAGAGCCCCATCCAACCTCACCTTGAACATTTCCAGGGATGGGGCAGCCAATTTAGGTGTGAATTCCAGGGGATGTTGGATGTGAGGCCTCATATTTGTGGAAATGAGCATAAGCTGAGAACAGTGTCTAAGAACAGTATGGATCAAGCAGTTTAATAGATATTAGATGATAATAAATAGATATTTTAAAGATAACGAATAGATATTTAATAGATATTTCAGCTAAATAACAGGGAACTTTTGAATTTAAAAAAACTAACAAATTTTATAAGTGTTTAAAAGTTAAATTATTAAAATTATTGTTATTAATTATTTTTGAAATATTATTTAAAATTATCTAAAATTTTATAAATTTTTATTAGTAGTTTTGCATTACCAGAGGAAAAAAAATAGTGGTTTATCAGGAGACCATTGTGGGTGGGCAGCAAACTTTCACCTTAGAAGAGCCTGTCAGAATAGAGGCAGAAAACAGTGATGCAAAATTCTGGAAGCTGAGAAAATTTTGAGGTAGTTTGCTGGAGGTTTTTCTCTCTGAAATGGGAAGAGCCTGGCTAGACATCTTTTTAGCCCAAAAATTGCCTGAGAATTCCTTTTAGGATGAAATTTAGGAGAAGTGGCATCACATCAACTAAAAATAGCTATGCCAAGGACCTTGCTCACTGAAACTATGGCCACGCATATTATCTTATCAGTGTCCTACTTAATTCAAAATTAATACATATTGGGTGGCAGGAGAACCTCATGTTGAATAGGAGTGAGATTACAGACAATTAAAGTGAAATAGTTGTTGGAAACTCCCATCTGATTTTAAATGAATGCTTTTTGTCCATTTTGTGAAAAAATAACCTTTTTTCAGGAAGAGTTAATGAAGAATTTGTAAAAGTTAAATATATTTTCATTACATTTCTGCCCTCTGTTTGGGGTTTTTTCCTTCAGGCACAGTAATTTAAGTATATGTGGTGAGTTTCTAGGCTTTATTAATTTCGTGCTTTGATTTCTCCCTCTGCACTACTTTTAGTTTTGCATAGAAAATCTGCACAAAGAAAATCAAACTGTAATCCAAAGATAAGGGTCCTACATAGCCAGGCACCAAGATATTTGGTTGTTTTGTTTCTTTCTGAAAGCCCATGCTCCTTGACTCTTGTGATTACTGGCAAATGCAGATAAACTCTCCATTAAGCCTTTCTTATAAAAAAAAAAAACTGGATACCAGTCAGGCTAAAGTATTTAACTAACTCCTGAATATTGAATTCTTGGCAAATGATGTAGGTCAGCTGCTGAAAATAAGGTGCTGCTGTTTGGCACTGGGAACAAAAAAGAAGAGATTAAATCTCCTACAGTAGCATTTTGTTTGCTTGTTTGTTTACCTCTGGAAATTCAGGAGCTGGAGTGAATTTAGAGATGGCTCTTGCCTCTACCATGACCTTGGAACATCCAGACATGTGCAGAACTGAGTGAAACAGGCACCTTACAGTGCTTGCTCTTGAAAAGGGTAAATCCCTGATGCTGCAGCCCTGGAGAGGGGAGCACTGGTTGAACTGAAGCCACCTCCATGGTGTAAATGAGCCAAGTTGCCTTAAAATCAGTGATTTTCCCCCTGCAAATCTAAAGCCACGTGGAAGAATTTACTTGCTAGGATTTCTTTAAATCCTTGAATGAAGGACCAAGTTGATATTTTAACTATACTTTTTCTATAACCCAGTGGTTTTGCCACTTTTAATATTTTGCCATAATTTGTGCTTTAATTGAGGAAAGCATGTGACATATTTGAATGCTGGGATTTTAAGCAGAGTAGTAAAACTGTTGAGCAGATATTAACTAGGCAATTGTACAACCTTAATTCACAGAGGGACAGATTTTTACTGCAAACCCCAGAAAAAAACCAGTAACTTTAAGGAGAAATCAGGTTTGGGCTATGACAGGCTAAGGTTTTTCAGTGAAAGGCTCTGTACATGTCATTTACTATTAGGATTTTTTTTTTTAAGTGTTACTCTATACAACATGGAGAAAAAGTTTGAAAAATGGCAGCTGCTGTTATAAATCTTGGGTATTCCTGGAAGAGATGCTACCATAAAAAATAAGAAGCACCTTACAAAGTCATTTCATCAAGAAAAAGAAAGATCAAAGTCAGTTCTTGGTGACATTCAATCACTGTTTCTGTTTCATATGCCAGAACAAGAAGCAGAGATGACTGATAATTTCTATAATCATTCTTAATAATTCCAAAAGGCAGAAGGACAGATAATAATATATGTATTCTTGTGCTAAGCTGCTCTTCCTCCCTTGCTTTTTAGATTTGGCCATTGTGCTCTGTCTATTGCAGATAATCTGTCAGGTCAACAATATCAATAGTTTTTATTACAGAAAGCAGATGTTATCAGCATCCTATCTGTCCATTTAATTAGAAATGTGGTACTGCTGTTAAGCTTCTGAACTATTTGAGAAAGGAAAAAGAAAAGAAACAAAACAACCCACCATATTTCAGAGTTCTTAAAGAGACCCAGCATTTCCAAAAGGAGAAAGGTGGTGATTTCTTTAGGAAGAAATGTTACATTTTAGCATGAGGTGACTCAAAATTGGTGTAGCTTCATTTATTTTCTGGGGAAGCAAGGTGGGAATCTGTCTCTTCTCCCAGATAACAGCTGACAGGATAAGAGAAAATGAGCCTTACTGAAATAGAGCCAGGAGAAGTTTAGTTGCACATTAAGAAAAATTTCTTCATGAAAAGCAGTGGAACCGGAAAAGAGTTTGGGGCAGCGTCCCTGAAAGGATTTAGAAGACATTTAGTAGATGTGGCACTTGGGGACATGGCTTAGGCACTGCTGGGATTCAAGGCCAGGACTCAAATATAATGAAATTCACTTGAAAGCAAAGAGAATGAAGCTGTAGGTCAAACTTTAACTGGATGGGAGAAAGAGAAAAAAAAAACCAACAAAAATAAATAAACCCAAATCCTACAATAAACAAATAATTTCTGGCTCTCACCAAGCCCAGGTACAGTTACTCCCCCATGCCCTCACCATTAGTTTGTCTCGTAGAGGCAAGAATTTCCTTTTGTTTATGACTCCAGGGGAGGATTAAGCCAATTTTAGAGAGAAAGAAAAGCAGAAGGATGGCTTAGGTATTGCTTCACAAATAATCTTCCTGGAAGCCTGAAGTGGGGTTTAAGTGGAGCTCAAGCATGCAACCAGATGATGGCACTCTGCATTAAAGAAAAGATCTCTTTGCTATTCCCTACTTACACAGGTGTTTACATCCTGAAAGTCCCACCATCAAATACTCCAAAAGTGTCAGAAGAAATTCTGCATTGTCTAGCAAAGCCAAGAGGCAGTAGTTTAATCAGTTCTGGTTTTTTTTGTTTTTTTTAATAATAATAATACTTTAGAAGAAGACAGAACACCTTATCTGGGGGAAAATGCTGGTTGTTTAAAAGGAAAACACAACACCCAGGAAAGTCTCAAATATTTCTTCAAAAAGTTCCCTCCATCATTTCCCTTTAAAAATAAGAAAAGAAAAGGAAAAAAAAAAACAAACCTGACACAATATTTGACTGAACAGGGAGTTCTGCTTCCAGAGGGTTTTTTTTCTGTTATGGTAAATATTTGCTCTCATCTTTTCCCAACCTTTAATAGCTTTTAATTTTAAGTTAAAATAATGTGTACCTTTTCCATGACTTTCACATGTGCACCTCTCTCAAACTACATGCACACACTGCTCTCTTTAGGAGTCTGTCTGAAGACTGAAAAAGCAAAGAAAATTCAGTTCAGTGAAATTGTCACTCAATTCATAATCCATCTTGTTACTCTGTACAGGCAGAGTTCTCAGAGCACTCTGTGACCCTACATGCCACATGCATTGTAAGAGATCATTTTTTTACAGCTAATGAAGAAAAGAAATGAAAAGCTAAGCAGACTGTCAGATTCTGTGTTTACTCTAGAAAAAAAAATTACAGAAACCAAATTATTTGTTGCTTGATGTTTTCATGGGCAGATAACATCACTCTGGTTTTTGTTCATAGCCTTGTGGCTCTGATTTCAGCTGCCCAGTGGAGACAGAAAGCCAAAGAGCATCATTCAGAGATTCATTTCAGTGGCTCAGAATTAACATCCTTTTTAAGTGATTGTAGTCATTTTAAACGCAGCTTGATCAAAATACTGCTGTTAATTTACAGTCTCCAAACTGAGCCCAAACTCATTTGGCATGTCTTTGAAGGAGGCAAACTGGGGGAAAAAAGCCAGTGTTTCCAGTGCTAACAGCAGAAATGGGACTAATTAGTGAGATAATGGCTGTAGTTCTATTGTGGTACTAAAATCTACTTCAGAATTAATATCACAGAACAAGAGCAGAAAAACTCAGAAAAATCGACACACCTTGGTATTTTTGGATACCTGAGTGTCTATGTGTGTGTATATATATATTTATAATATAATTAATATATATTTTATATATGCATGTAGAAAATAATATAATCTATATTTATATATATATGTATTGTTACTTTTACATTTAAGTGTCCTCTCCTCTTCAATATCTTTCACGTAGGTTTCGTTCATGCTAAAAGTAGTGACTATTTGTTGTTCTTAAATTCTCACTTAAATCAACTTTATATACTGGAAATGCAAATATTGAATTCCCAAGTCTAAGAAGATTATTGGAAATACTTAGCTATATCCTTGTGAAGCTGTCAAAAATAAAAAATGCAGAGGTAGTAAGGTAAATGAAATATGGCTGAATCAACTTTTTTTTTTCTTTTCTGAGCTTGTCATCTTGATAGCATCATGTGTTTTCTTTTGGGACTTTATTAGGTAGTTCTGTAAAGCTTAAGCAATTACAGCCATTCTCTTTCTAAAATGTTTTTTGCACTTCTTTTATGAAAATGGCTGTATCATTGCTAATTCATGTTTGCATTAGTGTCCTCCAATAAATGCATGCAGCCAAATCTTTCAGACTGAATATGCTTTCCTAGGATTTTTAACATTGGAAAACATGTTGGTACCTAACTACCAAATAAAAAGGACTCAGTCTCTGGATTAAACACATCTTTGTAGTGTTTAATTTTGTAGAATTTAAAAAAAGGGTCAGCTGCTAGATGACCTTTTGTGAAGAAGGTCTACAACAGGAAAATGTAAGCCAGAATTAGTGCCCACACAGGGAACTCTGGGATTCTGGAACCAGGGATCAAACAAATCACACATGGGACCACTGGCTGGGATGGAAGGGGCCTTGGATGCAGAGCACCACCTGTCCATGAAGTGTTGGTTTCTTTCTTTCTTTTTTTTTTTTTTTTCAAATATTTAATTAAATTTACTTTGCAAATAGCCAGGAGGCATTTGAAGCACCCAGGGTACTCTCAGGAATGCAAAGGAAAAGCCCTTACATGGATTTGGCTCTCTCAATTCTTTCTCCTTCTCATGCAAAATTCAATCCCTTTAGCTTCATGCAGTTTAAATTAATTTCCTTCCATCAGTATAAATAATGTCAAAGAGCTATTAGGCCACACATCTGTGTCTTTGCAGCTTGGGGATATTGTAGGGTAGCAGCTCTCACAGCACCTGAATGGATTCTGCAAGGGACTTCTTTATGTGGTTATCCCAAATTGTCCTTAGAGGCACCTCTAGGATGTCCCTCAGATGAACCAGCACTGGGCCAAACAGTCAGTGTGGGTGGATAGAAAGAGATAAAGGAAATATTGGGGTAAATCTACCAAAGAATAAAGATGCAAAGTGCCCTGCCACCAAGGAGCTGTGAGGGCTCTGAGCTGCTCTGTTCTAGCAGTGGGTGACATT
>NW_005054384.1:2448756-2469939 GCF_000277835.1 Geospiza fortis
CCTGCTGTTCCATTCCTGCCTTCAATTCACACCAGCTGCTGCCACGCCTCTTTGAGGGGCTCTGAGTTGACAGGGCTTGTGTCCAATTTCACATTAGAAGTACGAGATATAAACGTATCTCTGAGCATAATTACTCTTTTGTGGATCTGCTGTTAAGTCAAACACACTAACTTGCAATCCATGGATAAAACTTTAGGAATCTCTGTCCTTTGGATTAGTCTTTCTTATTACTCATTCCTTTACAATTTTTAATGATCAACCCAACTTTTGATCCTACTTCAAGTTTCGTGTTCAAAACAATCTTTTATATACTGATAGAATATTTTTATTAACTTCATTTAATACAACTTTCATGACTTATAAAATAATTTATTGTTTGTTATCACAAGTCTTAAGCATAGCATGCTCTGCTAGTTCTCAAACAAATACCTTAGAGACACAGATTGTCTGGTGCTCTGGGCCTAATTTTCTGAATTTTCTAAATTATTTCCCATTTTCATCTCATAAAGGGCAGTTCTAATTGGGATTGGGAAGGGGACGGGGAGAGTATGGGTGAGTGACTTTCATGAACCAGGGGCAATTTGGTAACCACAGCTGAACCTGAGCTCACGTGCTTTAGATTTGAACTGTATATCAGCAAAGTACATCTAGGTCTGAAATCTGAACATTGCAGGTGTTTTCTTTCACTCTGCTGTCTTGAGTTTGCATTAAAACTTATGTCTAGAATAAATAACAACTGAAGAAAGGTGGACTGTCACTGACGTATTTTATGAAAATCCTTTCATTAGGATTTTTCTCCTGAGAAGCTGAGAAGCCTCAGAAACAAAATGTAAACAATGACTACCTGATGGCTGTGGAATGTGGTCTGGAGGTTGCTTACCAACAAGTACAACTTTAATTGGTCTCATGTGGATTATTTTCACTTGATGACCAATCACAGGTCCAGCTGTGTTGGGACTCTGGTCAGTCACGGGTCTTTCATTCTCATCCCTTTTCTAGCTTTTGGATGTCTCCCTTCTCCTTCTTTAGTATAGTTTCAATATATCATTTTCTTTTAATATAATATCATATAATAAAATAACAAATCAGCCTTCTGAAACATTGAATAAAGATTCTCATCTCTTCCCTTGTCCTGGGGACCCTCAAACACCACCACAGGCGGACAAACACCAGAGGATATATACACTTGAAATATGATTAGATGAACGTCTGGATACTGTCTCAGTCTCTTGGAATCAGGTGGTATAATGGGTCCAGAGCAGAATCTAAGTCTTCTTTGGGTTTGTGAGTTTTTTAGTCATTACTTGAAGCCATCAACTTTCATTGAACTCAAGATTCAATTTGTCTTACTTTTTAATCTCCATTTGTCTTACTGCTCTAGTGAGTTGTGGAGAAATTCTGAACGTGTCCTGAGGATAACCAGCACAGGCTTGTCAATCTGAATCCTCTCACACAATAGTGATAGAAATTATAAAGAAATGGTAATTTAATGACTGAGAAATCCAAGCAATGTTTCTCCCAGCAGTGCTTCCACCTGTGGCAACAGGAATATCCCAGCCAGGATTGGGGTAGGACCACCCATGTCATTATATGCCTTGGTGTTTTAATTGCTTTCATCTACTTTCTAAGGAAACATAAATGTTTCTTGAGGAATTAATTGAGTTGATGACTTTGCTCTGAAACATTTAAAAGAAATACTTGTGTCCCAAGTACAACAGTGTGTATCTAAACCAGCTGTGCACTGAATTTAGAGAAGGCAGTGCACAGTCCCATCCAAAAAGGTGCTGGAAGATGCAGAGATCTTAGTCCTTCTTTATGTTACCATTTAGGGCCCTTGTTGCTGTAGCCACAAGATATTTGTCATAAATTAGAATAGCAATTACATTCATGTGCTCTTCATACCTGAGAAAATAGATTGGTTTCATTATATTCACTGTTCTATATATGCTGAACTAGAACATAACAATTCTCTGCTGTACCTCCAGAGTGCTTCTCACCAGACATGGAGCTGTAGAGGTTACTGAAAACATTGTTGGAACATAAATCAGACATGAGCAGAGAGATTTTTTATGGCCTTGGGACAAAAAGTTTAGAGGAAAAATAATATTTTCCTAGGTGTGGCCCTTTGATCTTCTCTGCATTGCAGGATGAAAGAGTTGGACTTTGTTCTTGGGTTTAATTTCTCACTCCATAAGATTTTCAGATGAATATGTGTAATTTCCCCCTCCAGATAAGATAAATAAAAGAAGGATTTTTAAAAAAAGAAGATTTGGATTAAAGATGTAAAAGAACTTGGATGGTTTTGGTCTAGACCAATTAGCTAGTTACAAAGTAGTTGGGGATTTCTGTGTATGTTCTTTGTGTAGTGGATTATTTGATGGAAACATGACTGAAAGGCATCAAAGTTTTGGCAATTCCTTATCTGTTGCATATCAGTGGACATTATACCTTAATGTGGCATCAGATAAAAGTTGCAATACTCTCTTAGGTGAGTGGAGAAGGGAAATGAATGCATGTATTCCCTTAGATCACATTGCTGTGGATATCCATTAAATCTACCTAGACAGTTTTCAAAAGGCATGATGATTCCATGGTTACATCGCCAGTTATTCACTGATGGTTATGGTCACATCAATTAATTTTAATAGTTTTGTACTGTTGCATAGGAAAGTTTCGCTTTTCCTAAATCAAGTTTCAGCTAAGCCTCATGAATAAAGAGCATGAAATATGAAATGCCAAGTCTCGTGGCAGGGAAGTAAAGCTCCCTTTGAAATTTTTAAAAGCAGCCAGGTGGCAAAGGATGTTTAAGTATATTTACACCACACAATATATGTGTATGTATATATATGTATAGTTTATATAGATAATTTATATAATTGATATAGACATAATTATATTTATTTTATAGTTAATATAAAAATAGATGTATTGCTAAATTAAGAATCTATATAACATATATTTTATATAGTATATTTTAATTATATAAACCCTTATTAGCATTTGGTGGTATGCTCTTTGTGAGATACTGTGATGATGATTCTATTTTCTGTTTTCCCCCAAATCAAAATTTCTGGGTAAGTCAATGATCAGTCCCACTCTTCCCTCTTGAAGCTTTATTCAAGAAGGCTTCCTTTCTTTTCCTTTTTTTTCTTTCTTTCCCCTAATTGTCCTCCACATCCACATAATTAGGTCAGGTTTACCTTAAAGGTAAGCATGTGTTTGGTACTTCCTTGAGTAGTCTCTCCAAGGATCTGATCTTCCATCAGTTTGTACTTACTATATAATTCATATTTCTGCTTCTCTGAATGGAGCACAGCTATAAAAGGAGCAAGGTTTTTCTCTTCATTTTTGGGGTGTTTGCGATTTCGGATAATATAAAAAGCACTGTCAGTCCGACAGATCTTAATGAACTTGCACGAATTGCAGGAAAACACAAAATTTTTCCTTTAACACTTGACCACCTTGGGGGCAGGATAGGTGTAATCCTAGCTACTAGTTCCTGGCCAAGCCAGAAAAAACCGAGCAAAGTTTAAGCTGGAGTTGTCAAAGTAACTCTATGAAGTTTGATTTAAAATCCTGCTATGACTAACTCTCCTAAGAGCTCAAAATATTTTTGTAGATAAGGAGAGAAAGCAACTCCAATACATTTCTTTTTTGAACTATGTTGAAAAATAGAGGCAGTGTTTCAAACACGAGAAAATTTTTTTTAATGCTTATTTTTTCTCCATCAGTATAATTCCCTTACAACTTGTTTCTTCTTGCACTCTTTCATCCACAAGTGTAACATTTAAACAAAATGAGTGAGTGCAGAGGGACAGGTCAGAGCCCATCTTAGTTTCAGCATTTAAAAAGCTCTACATTGCCCAGCTGTTATCATATGAGAGACAAACCATATCATGACACTTGACATATTTGGAATTTGGAATGTCTGAATTCATAGGCTGTAAGTTTGTGTTGACATGGAAGACTTGCATATGGCTTCTTTTTCTGCCTATTCCATCCATTGTATAAAACATCTCACAATATTTTAAAACCCCTTTTCCATTGTGCTCTGTTTTAGATATTTGCTGCAAATTCATGGAGGAGAGTTGAGTGAGATCACTTGCACTATCTGAGTTAACAGTTCAAACAAAATACAAATATTTATAAGATGTTCTATATGTCACAAATTAATTAATCTGGGAACTATACCTGAAATAAAACCCCCGCATAGCTCAGAAAAATGTTGTGCTGTTGCAAGACTTCTTGTGAGTTCTTGGCAGGCATATGAATCAAACATAAAATCTGAGTGCAAAGCAGTCAGTATGATTTCAGAAACAAACACATTCAAAGTGTGATAAATCTTTGTTGAACTCAGTGATTTGCAGGCAGAAATGAGTGGTCAGTGAGAGTCCAAAGGACAGCCATCACCATTATCAGTCTCAGCACATCTCCATGGAAAATATCAGGCAAAGCTCAGCTGGCAGGCTCTCTCTGGGTCAGAAGTAACCTTAGTCTGCTAAGATTCCCAGGTACATTTCAGAGGAGGAAAATTTTGTGGTTTGGGTCCCATCCCTATTCCACTCAGTGCACACTAATACCTGAAAGTCAGGAGCTATCCATCCTCTATCCCAGGCTTGCTAAATGTGGTTTTTTACACTGCTGTGTTTTCAAGGCTGTTTTACCCCACTTTCATTTCCCCAGCTGAAATTATTCTGCTTTTACAAGTGGATTTATAAAGTTTTCCAAATGTAGCAGGTCTGCAGCATAAAAGATGTTTCATTAAGGGAACAATAAAGATTAACAAAGAAATATTGTTAGCGTGGCTGTACAAGTTAATGATTTTAGAAGCTTTACTGACTGGGAGCTAAGTGCTTGGATTTGAGTGCTGAGGTTTCTTCTCTGAGCACGTCAGCCCCCAGGAAGAGAGACTTGCAGCATTTATTTTCAGCTTCTGTGTGGTGGTTAACTGGAGTGCAGAGTTCTGCAGGTCCTCCTGTGATAGCAGGAGCTAATGAAGCTGCTCTATTTTAAAGAGCTTCTTAATCTATGTTAATACAGTGAAGATTATTATAGAAGCAATAATAATCATAGAGAAATTGATAATGAGTAGAAATCAATGTCTGGCTTGTTAATTATAAAGCTTTTACTATAAAAAGAAATCATTTTGCAACTCCAATTAACCAGTTAGGAAGAATTTTTATTAGAAACTCCATTTAATGGGTCTTGTGGTTTTTAATGTACTGGCTGAATCATTGCTATTTTTATTCTAAATCCATTTTCTGTTTTGATGGTTGGGATTGCAAAAGCAGGTGAGGATTAAAACTTCCACATTTTTATCTTAACAGAACAAAATGTCTTTACTTTCATGTGGCACATGGGCTGTACTCTTTCTGCTTGGCAAGGGTAAATCCACAAAGTATTGTATTTGCAGGGATGCCTGATGAAGGAAGGAATTATGCATCTGACTCCATGTTCTCAGAAGGCTAATTTATTATTTTATGATGCTATATTATATTAAAGAATACTATACTTAAGAATACAGAAAGGATGCTTACTGAATGCTAAAAAGATAATAATGAAAACTTGTGACTCTTCCAGAGTCCCAACACAGCTTGGCCCTGATTGGCCAAAGAGTCAAATCACCTCACACCAGAATCCAATGGAACAATCACCTGTGGGTAAACAATCTCCAAACACATTCCACACATGAGCACAAGACAGGAGAAGCAAATGAGATAAGAATTGTTTTCCTTTTTTTCGGAGGCTTCTCAGCTTCCCAGGAGAAAAATCCTGGGCGAAGGGATTCTGATTTTTTCAGAGAATGTGAATGCCACACAGAGCTCTCTAGCCACAGGTGAGCTTTTCCTCCCTGGGCAGGGAGGGTCTCGGGCCCCTGCAGCTGAGAGCTGAGGTTGTTCAGCCTGGGGAAGAGAAGGCTTTGAGGAGACCTTTGAGCCCATTCCAGTACTTAAAGCATGCTACAGACACCTGAAGATGGGCTTTTTATGGCAAGGGAAAATGGCTTCAAAACCAAAAGAAGGTTTAGGTTAGATATTAGGAAGAAATTCTTTACTGTGTGAGTGGCTGGACACAGCAACAGGTTGTCCAGAGTTGTGGATGCCTCAGCCCTGGAAGTGTTCAAGGCCAGGCTGTGTAGTGGGATAGAATATAAGAAAATAAAGATGGTGTAGAAAGTAATCTTACCCCTAAGGAGTTGCAGCTGGGCCAATTAGCAAAGATTAGGAGCAGGCCTGACTTTAACAGGTCACAGCTGTAACCAATGAGAAGAAGATGCTATAAAAGAGTGGGGTGGCTGGGTGAGAAGGGAGCCGGAGTCTGTTGGCTGCTGTGTGAGGAAGAAAGAGTCAGTGCTCTGAGGCTGCCCACGAGAAACACCAGGAAGGTGTGAGACTTTTGTGATAAGGAGACAACAGCATGGAACCCCTGCAATAAGATGACAGCAAGGCTGGATTTGAGCAATGTGGTCGAGTGGAACATGTCTTTACCCTTGGCAGGGGGGGTGGAATTATGTGATCTTTAACATTTCAACCCAAATGTTTTGGTGAGAACTCAATAGAACAGGTTCAAGGAGCAGCCAAGGTCTCAAGCCTCCCTGAAAATAATTCAAGTGAAGGAAATGGAGGCTGTTGCAGGACTAGTTTATGTAAAGAAGGAATCTCTGACATTATTTTTTCCTCCTTTTTTGGTAAACCAAGAATAGGCTATTATGTCTCAGTTCCAAACAAGGCTGAGTACCCAAGAGTTGATCTAAAAAAATATATTATCTCTCTTTAAGTTATTTCTTCAGAGTTTTCTTAAGTTTTCTGCATATAGTTCTGCTATAAGGATGAAACTCAGATATTTAGAATAAATAGTTTTATTAAATATATATAACTTCAACAAGGTATGTGTTCATACATTTGTTCAGGAAAAAGCTATTTTACTTTCAGAAAATGGGGATCTGATATACTTCTATTTTCTGAAAAAGATTTGAAAGTATTGAGCCAACAGATTTAGTTAGGCAGCTTGTAGCAACCCTAAGATGAATTTTAATTATTTGTCACTTTTCTGCTTCAGGTAGTTATAATCCACTATTCAACCCTTCTCAAATTCTTTTAAATTTGAGAAGAGAAACAACATAGAACCAAATCTTGTGATCATGAGTGATGATAATGATTGCATTCCTAACCTAGACTTTTGAGTAACAGAAAGTCTTCAAGTTTGTGTCTTTTTTTTCTCAGACACTGCTTCAAAGAAAGCATTCAGAAAGTCTTGTGTTTCTGATTAATTTGGAGCTGTAATTGTTTAGACAAACTAGATGATGGTGTGCTTAATGTGGTGCTCACTAGCAAAGCATTTTGCAGGACCCTGTCTAGGAGAATTGGTAGGAAATGATTAAAATTCATTCAAATAATATATCTTTAAGAAAACCCAGGAGCTTCTCTGTCTTGGTCTTGAAATATCATTAAATAATTTGTAGCAGTTTTCAGGGAGGATGCTTTTACAAATATGGAGTCAAAATAAGTGCACATTCATTTGGGTTGGAAGGGAATAAGGTAATATCAGCTTAGTGGGACTAGACAATCTCTGTCCCAAAATTGTCCAGGAAATGGTGCATGACCAAGCAGGTCCAGTGGAAAAGAGTTTTAATAACCCATTTGAGCCAGCAGTGGTACCATCTGACTGGAAAACAGCAAATGTAATATTCATACTGGGGAGGATTATGAAGGGCTAATGCCAGCAGTATTAGCTTTGAAGATTTTCCCAGTCTCTGGCCAAAGCCTAAATCTGGTTTGGACCAGAATAGGAGAAGATCTGCCAGCAAAGATCAGACCCTAATGGGACTGAAGGGACCATCCTTTGAAAGAGTCTGAGACCTGGCTCCTCTTTAGGGTGTAGGAATCTGCAGAAGTTATCAAGATATGACAGAGCTTTTTAAACTGGGCGTTTTGCAAAACTCTATTTATTTTTTTTCCCCTCTAAATAACTTTTCTCACTATCACTTTGTTGTTGTTGTTGTTGTTGGAAAAGAAGAAAAGATCCCAAATATCCACTCTTTACATTTTGGAAGACTACTTTGCTACTGTATGTGGTATTTTCAGGGGCCCCGTGGCAGGAAGGAAATGATGAATCTGACTCCATGTTCTTAGAAGGCTAATTTATTATTTTATGATATTGTATTAAAGAATGCTATACTAAGAATATACTAAAGAATAGAGAAAAGATACAGACAGAAGGCTTAACAAGATACTAATGAAAAACTCGTGACTCTCTCTTCAGAGTCTGACACAGCCTGTGATTGGTCATTAAACTGAAGTAATTCACATGAAACCAATGAAACAATGACCAGTTGGTAAACAATCTCCAAACTACATTCCAAAGCAGCAAAACACAGGAGAAGCAAATCAGATAAATATTGTTTTCCTTTTTCTCTGAGGGTACTCATCTTCCCAGGAGAAGAAATTCTGGCAAAGGGATTTTTTCAGAAAATATGATGGTGACAACTGTATATGGGTATGTGACTATACTGAGGAATTTTCTAATATCCTTAACACTGATATAATCCTCTCTGTGGATATCCTTATTCTGCTGTAGCAGGCTCCACCTGGAGTCTTACCTGCCAATAAAACTCCTAGACAAGAACAGAGTCTGTAATGTGCCCCAGTTACCCATCTATGAAATGAAAATTATGGCACCTCCATCCCTCACAGAGAAGTGATTAGGATTAAATGCATTATGGACTGAGAGGCACTCAGGTATTGTAATGTAGTCCTGGAAGTATGATAAGGGACAGGGAAGGGAAAATGTTCCCTTTTACAGAGGAAAATGTTCCTCTGTAAATCATGGCATGTCAAACTCACAGGATGCAGCCAGCTCAGCTCACTCTGGGTCTTGGCTGTCACTTGCCCAGTTTGCATGATAATTTTTTCAGCTTTGAATCCCTCTCAGAGTTTGGAGAGTGGGGCAGAAAGAAATTTGGGATTGGCTTCTACTTGTACCTGAAGCTTTGATTTTAATTCTTCAGGAGGGTGAGGGAGAGAGTAGAATAATTCCTGATTGACATATGACCTGGATGACCTATAAGGGAGTATAAAAAGCTTTAGATGGATATTTTTAATAGAGGAATATTCTTTAATAGAGGGATATTCTAAGGACAAATGTAAGTCTTAGTGACTGGAAGGTTTCCCAGCCCTGTGGAAAATGTATTTCCCACAGGAACTCCAGTAATACAAGATGCATAAATTCAGAAGAGATACAGAGAGAGCACAGAGATAACAGTGTGTATCCCTGGGGGCCTTGGCTGAGCAAGCCACTAACAAACAGATCCAAAAGATAGGGAATGCCACCATTCTGATAGTGACAATGTTGAAAGGAGGGGGAAAGATTTCCTCTCCTTTTGATGAGGTGAGGCAACCACTTGGGAGGTGAGGGTCCAGGCAAAGAAAGGAGGGAAGGTTGGAAGGCAGAGGAAATTTGACTTCAGAACAGACAGTGGCTTAGATGATTAACCTCTCTGTAGTGTTCTCTACAAGAAAAAGAGTGTTTGTTGCTACATGCAAATCCTGCTCTATGACATCCAACCCTTTTGCCCCTAATTTTCCCCCCCTTCAGAGACCTGACTTGGTAACTCGGTTAGATGAGGATGTTTGCTGATGGCACTCCTCTTTGGGAAGCTCTTCTACTCTGCGTTGCAGCTCCAGAATAAAGCACCATGTGTCAGATGCATAATTGGGATTATTAGAGGCAGATGAGAAAGCAGGAGCACAGAAACACTAATGTAGCCTGTTCTTCTCCATTGGTGTCACTCCATGAGACTTCTTCTAGATTTGGGACCTTTTTTAAAGCTTTCAAATGGCTAAGGATTTGCTGGTTGAATTTTGTTTGAAATGTTTTAAAATGAATGGGTAACAGCTATTACAAAAAAGGAAAAATCTGTGAGACTGTGATAAAACAGGACAATGTAAATGAGTTGTCCTTTGCACCATTCAGTGGTCTTAGTGGAACAAAATACAAAAGATATAAACTCACATTGCAGAGGAGGCCTAACTCTTTATGATCTTCTCTCTCATCTGTTCTTATTTTCTTAGATTCTTCAGCTGCCTATTCATATTTAGATAATTCCATATCTGGATCTGATCTGTGTAAATAAAAATTTCCGTCTCTGCTTTCTCTTTATTGTTTGTATCAAAATGGAAAGTCTGCTTAAGTACGCTGCAATTCTGGCTCTCACCCCCTGCTGGGGCAGCTGAACCTGGGGCTCAGCTCTCCTGCCTGTCTCCAGCTCTGAGGATAATCCTTTTCACTCGGGTTTGAAGAGGCAGACTTAGTTCCAAAGTGTTTTGCAAGGGAGGGAGGGGGAAGGAATTTCAAGTCACAGACAAAGGCACCTGCTTGTTGTGAACAGCAGAGGGGTTTGGTGCTGCCATCCATCCCCCTGCAGCAGCAGTGTAAAACCTGGAAACTCTCATTCTGCTTTATCACAGAACCATGGAGTGGTTTTGGGTTGGAAGGGATATTAAAGACCATCTAGTTCCAACCCCCCTGCCATGGGCAACCCTCAGTAGACCAGGCTGCTCAAAGCAGATTTTGGCAGTGAAGTTTTTCCCACATGGGAATTTTAAGCAGAAAGATTCAGTCTGAATAATTGCAGGGGAAAACAGCTCCCATAGTGGCACTTTGGGAAGGCTTTGGGAGTGTGCAGTGAGAGCCCACCAAGACCCTTTGGAGCACAGGTGGGCAGAGCACGTGCCCTCTCTTGGTGTTCCTCAGCTTGTATGCAATTGGGAACTGACACTTTCAGAAGTTTTTTCAGCGTGTCAGGAGTGGTTTAGTGTCATGATATTGTGAAAAGGTTTTTATAGTTACATCAATACCTCTAAGTTAAAATTCTTGTGCTTTTCTATGCATATGATAAATGCAAGGTAGGAGTGCTAGGAAAAGGCTGCTCAGAAAGAGGTTCGCCTCTGTGTGGTGCTTTTTTGGGTGCCAGGAAACCACTGTGTGCAGAAGACAGAAATACAGTAAAAACACAAGATGTTTTAACCTCAGCAGTTTTGATGCAGTAGTGTTAAGCTTCCTTTATAAGCTCTGTTTATGAGCAAACTGAAAAATGAATTTTCATCCTGAGAAAACAATGTCTGCAACTCTAAATGAGAAAGATTAACAAAGGAGATATGAACCGCTTGTTCTGACCTGAAGCATGGCTGAGGTTCCTCACCTGTTGGTTTTCTCAGCTTTTACAGAGATGGGGTAACTGAGAGGTGTTTTAAAAGATTTTATTTCATTATCAGTCTAGTGAGACACAAGATGTAAAACTCAACACCATTCCATCAGAAGCCACCCTATTTCCTGCTTACAATACCTTATAAATGCTTTTCAGCCTATTAACTTTTGCCACACAATGCTGCCAATACTCCTAACACCAATCACCTATTTTTTTACCCCACATGGTCCTGTTGCAATGCATCTTTCACAGTTCTAATTCTCGAAAATATCTGGTCTTTTTGCAAGGCCGTCTTTTGGAACTTGTTGAAACTTGTTTTTAGTTCAATTTCTCTCTCAACAATGCATTTTCAGGTGTGAAAAGTGTTAGGTAAGGTGTCTTCAGATACTCTCATTTTATTTATGTCACAGAGTAACTGAAAATGTCATTGATGTGATGTATGCAATGTGGGTAGCCAGGACATGTAAGGAATAACATCTTTTATTAAAGATGTACATTTTTTCAGTTAATCAACCACCAAGATGTGGATATACCTCATTTTTATTAGCTCCTCTTTAATACTTCTTTTCAATTACAATTCAGGACAGTTTCAATGTACTCATGCCTTATATGCAGGTAAATGTACATAAAGTATATAAAGGTGATCAATTTTTAAGTGCTTATATTTAAGAAGGAAGAATATCCTCATCAGTTTTACATCCCCTCTCTTAAAATTAAAAATACAGATGAAAAGGTTTTCAAAGTAGCCTTCTAATGTTGCACACACAGCTCCTGGAAGGCAATTCCTCCTGTAAGTTCAGGGATCTTTTCAGCTGCTGATCTTGCTTTTGCTTTTAAAATTTTTAAACCAAATCATGTGTCTTTGTGTGCTTGGAATGAACCATGCCAAATGTTTGTGTGGTGTTGGCTTTTTTTTTTTGTGGTTTGGCCCAAAGTTTCACTGAATTGGGAATGTGTGGCTCCATTCAGCTGTTGTTTGTGAAGGACTTGGTGATCTGTTTTGGGGATTTTAAAAAGAAAGAAGAGTCTGAAAGGCAGTCTTTTGAAATGAATTGTGGTTTGTTGATTTTCAGTCATAAACTGTGTGTAGTCATGTCAATTTTGAAGAATAATCACGCTTTTTCTTCATGATGAGGAAATGCAGATCTTGAAATTGTTTTTAAAAAAGCAGTAGGTTATTAAAAGGACTGAAAGGTGAAATAATAGAGAGTATAAATACACAAATTATGTGTACCCAAATATTTGTATTAGTGTTCTGAGAACCTGATAACTCCCATGAACTGCACCAAGAATACAAATTGTATAACTAGCATATTCCAACCTCCAAATGCCTTTCATGTCAGTATGAGAGATACCATCAGGCACTTTGAAAGCACCAGCCTATTTATAAAGATACCATCAAAAACCTGCCTGATGCTGCTGACTTATGAATCAATTATCTGGACTTCACCAATGATATATCTGCTCTGAATTTTGGAGCCATGTGTTTAGAGCAACACCATACACAGGTAGGCTATTCAGCATCCCAACAGGGTTCTTATCTTCCTGTATAGGCCTGTCAAAAAGAGAGAGAAAAATATCCTACCTGTAGGACCTGTTTCCCAGAAACACTTTGTTAAAAGGGAAAAAAAAATCGTGGATATCGAGTTAGACATAACTAGAGGTAGAAGGAAAAGATTGATCAGTAGTGTGTATGGGGTTGTTGCTGACAGCAGACAATAAATTTAATTTATTTGAAAACTATTAAAGATGGTCAGTCTGATTTGTATTTAAAAACAAGTTTGTCTGAAGTGGTTGAATGACTTAAAAAAGAGGCAAGTTTTTTTAGCACAGAATTTAAGCCACTGTGGAAAAGTATAAACAATCCAGCTTGGACACTGGAGTGAATAATTCTCTAGATATTTCTGTGGGTATTGAGGCCCAATAAAGAATTTTACCATCTCAACAACCATCTCAACTGATACGTCATGGCTCTTTACCATTCAGGCACCTTCATTTCCTTGGTCCCAAGTCATCTTTCCCTTTCTAGATACACCTGTAAGTTCAGTGCCTTTGCATTGCTGTGCTTATGCTCTGTTAGAGTGATGCCTTAGGGTTTTAGCTTTTATATTTTGCATATATTTGTAACCCTGCAATTCTTTGGTATATAACTCTAAACTCCATGGACAGTGTGAGCTGCTGCTTTCCCATTTTGGGCAGACACTACAATTCCTCTCCAGGCCTGGCAATCAAGGACACCTCGCTGTGTCAGACCCCGACAAATGTAAATAAAAGTGAGTTTGGGTGGAGCAAACTTGGGGTAAATTACTTCATTACCTGAAGCCATAATTGGAAGATTAACCCCTTCAAACTTAGAAAAGTATGAAAACCGGTGACCTGTCATCCATTTTTGGGTGTAGCCCCTGGGGGGACTTTGTCTGCCCAAAATGTACCTGAAGGCCCTTCAATAAATAGAACTGCTTTTTATTCCCTTAATTTTGTCTGGCCTCTGGTTTTAGGTAGTCCCAACAAGGCATCAAGAGATTTGTTGCTGCATAGATAAAGTTGTATTTCAGTTGTGGAGAAAGGGTGTTTGTCAAAATCTTTATGCGCAGAACCTTACATCCCTTGCTGCTCCTTGCACTGTCTTCACAGCTGAGGGCTCTGAGTTAGTCCTGTAAATATCTGAGTGCTGTACAGATCTTTTTCTTGCTCTGGGCTGCCAGAAAAACAACAGGCAAAGCAGCTGAGATTGAGAGTGGGGAGTGGCACAAGTTGCTGAAGTGATTTACCCAAGGTCGCTCACTCTCTGTCTCAGTTTAATTTGTTTACTTCTCTGAGGAGATTACGGTGCTGAGCTGTTGGGCTGAGTATTAACATTTCCCGAGTCCTCCTGGGAAGGCTGAGTTGTTACACACCAACAACTAGAAGTGACAAAGCTGGCACATCCTAGCAGCCCACAGGAGCCTGCTCATCTCCCCTCCTGTAGGAGTCATGTCTGCCCTTTATCAGTCAGGAAAATCTCCTGCTGTGGTACCCAACATGGCTGCTGCTGTTTGCTGGAGGAAAAAAATTTGAAAAAATTTGAAATGGAGGAAAAAAATTTGAAATTTTCCTTTTTTCACAAGGAAATGCAGGATTTTGATAGCTGGCAAGTGAATGCATGAAAACCTGACAATTTTAGATTGGACTTGAATGTGTGACACTCAGCTGTATTTTTCCAAATAATAATTGTGCAGTTTGAGACAGATTTTTCAGAGAATAGGTGTTTGGTACTTTGGCAAATCAAGCCTCTTGGAAAGTGTAGAAATTTGTATATCACCTTACTTCCCCCTAAAATAAAAATTAGACATTTAGAAGTTGTATCACCAGCTCTTTCAAGATCTGAGTTACTACTCAGATAATACTCGAACTCTAATAGATACTCTGATAGTCACAACTAGTGACTTTTTGTGTATTTTAATTATTGATAACTGGTTTTGGATGAGAGAACAAAACTTCCTGAAAAAAAACTGAAAATCCAAATTTCTTTTGCTAATATAACAGCAAATATTATAAAAGGGACATGGGCTCATGCTTGTAAATATAAACATACTGATAATTTGAGGCAATTGATATTTGGATATGAATTGGAAAATGTGGTTTGAGAAAAACGGGATGTTTTTTATCAGACTAAGTCATCACATTTTCCTGGAAGTTCTATTAATTGGATACTGGAGATAGTACTCTCCATATCCCCACAAAACATCCTAAAAAGAAAAATGTCGCACAATCCTATCCAGACAGTACAGTCACAGTTTCTGTTTCAGTTGCATAAAACTTTCTGCAGGTGGGAATTTTAAAGATAACCTCTTGTTAGAAAACAAACAAACAAACAAACAAAAAAAAAACAACAAAAAAACCATAAAAGCTCAAAAAGAAACCAAATCCCAACTGCCCAACCATAAATGTCCTCATCTAGTGATGTTATCATATATATGCAATTCTTCATTTATTTTGAAGTAAGATTCTTCTTAATGAATGGAGATTACCCACAAAATCTATTGTGGCTGTAAATAAACCCTCAAAAGAGATCAGAAATGGTCCCCAGGTCATGCTTTCAGCCCTTCTACACAAATATAATGTATTAAAAGAATAATTATGAAATATAATAATATATATTGTGAAGCTATTTTATTATACTACATAATATAATAATATTTATTACGTATTATAAGTCACCTTGGGTTCATAAAGGCATGCCTGTTGTATGAGACAAGAATGAACCTTTTTGCTGGGTGCTCTGTACCTGAGCTCTATCACATCTGCATTCTGGCCTCTTAAGCACTAATGGATTTGAGGAATTAAACAGCATCAAGCACAGCAAATATTGACCTCTCCTCAGAAAATATTTACCATCTCATTTATTGTTGTGTGTCCCCTGCACCAGGATATGTTAACATTAGCAGCTATGATTTGCTAGGTGAACTAATGTTCTAAATTGACAAACTCAGCTATTTGCTCAAAGGCCCCTCAGATTGATTTCTAGATGCTTTGCTCATCACCAAGGCATCTGTTCCCTGTTAAAATGTCACTGTGGTTTTAGGTGCTTCTGGCTTTATAGAATAATTCTGAGCCTCATTTATTTTATATGAACAACTTGCCAATTTTGTGAGGAATAATACGGCAAGTGTTTGTGTATATGAGGTATGTTGTGAGCTGAACATTTCCAAGCCTTGTTTAAAGAAACATTTTAATTAGCACACACATTTTGCAGACTGGGAAACAGAGGCATAAAATTGTAAGGGATTCACTGTAACAGGTTTTCACAGCTAAAATCCCCCTTTTCATAAAGGACTTGGTCACTTGCAAAGTGCGTGTTGGGCTTCTATGTAGTCAGGATTTCTGAAACATACCTGTTCTATATGGAATATAGAAGTGTTTCCTGATTTCCAGAACCTGGATCTACACTCTAACTAATGTATATTTCCCTCATCTCTTTCTCTGCACATTGCCAGAGCTCCTACATAATTCTTCTGTAAGTAGTTGGAAAGCAGAAGAAAAATCTTCCTGTTGTAACTTTTTGTTCTGCAAGAGGGGTTCTGAGTTTGAAACTGGAATAAGCACCAAGTCCATAATTTAACATTCTCATGTTGTATTTTGGCTCACCTTTACCTACCCATCTGGGAGACTTGGAGGAAGCTGGAAGAAAGAATTAGGAAGAAGAGAAAGGGTCAGTTGATGGAAGCTGATCAGGCCAATTCCTTTTTTGTGATTTGAAGTAAAATGTAGCCCAAATGCCAAAATCATCTTGCATTCTCAGGCTATCAAGCTTTGAAAGCCTGACACAGAGCTGATGTAGATATCTCACATAAAATTATTTATGCTTTGCTTCATAAAACTTGTCTGATAAAGAATAAGAACACATCAAGGCTTAACATAAATACTTACAAGGAGGAAAATATTAAGACTTGTGTTTCTGTCCCAAAGTCCTGAAAAGAAAAACAGTTCTTCTTCCCTTCAACCTCTCCCCATGTGCATGGAAAACATGTTTTCTTCTCTAAGGAAGAGCTTTGAAAAGACTGTTGAAGGGATTCACAGAGACAGAATCAAGAACCAGTTGGTACACAATGTAATTATGGAGAGCACATGCTTAATGGTGATAGGCTATTAAGTTTTATAATCTGAAATCAGTGACATTTGCAATAATTATTATTAATAGCCCAGTTTCTTACTCATCATATTTAAATGGAGCTTTATGGCTTAACTATCTAAAGTAATCAACTTCTAATTGTGTATTACATTAGCCTAAATCAGAACAGTTGGGTGATAAGATGTGCATTCAGTATCTCTCTTACTACACATTATCATGCTGTAAATAAGAAAAAAATAAATCTGAACATGATTTATCCAAAATTATTCAGCAGTCACTAATGGAAAGCCCCACTGGAACCCAGCTGCAGTTTTCTATGATGTTGAAGGAAGGACTGAGGCTGTTTGTGAACCTTGACTGAACCTGGGCTGTGCAAGCCAAAACACAGCACCCTTATACCAGTTAATAGATTTTCAGTGGTTCCAGCATCTTGGGATTGAATCTCTCACCACCCAAACTTGGCACAACACCTTCTCTAGATGTTGTGCCACCAAAAGTTTCTTTAGTGCTGGCATCTCTTCTGGGAGTCCTGCTTTTAGGCATCTGAGAGGGGGGAAAAATGAGATTCCAAGCAACAAGAATAATGCAGGTGAGAGGAGGCTTATGAAAAATGAGTACAGAAAAGGACAGTTTGGAAGAGTCCTCTCAGAAATGAGTGGTGGATGGAAGTGCCTGTCTGTGTCCTTGTCACATCTGCTGGGGACTTGAGAACTTCATGTCATGTTAAATTGTCTGAGGATCCTACAAAAGCTTTTGATGCAGCAAGGGCTGATATGCTTTAAGAAGTCACTGGGAATGCTTTTTCTGAATAGAAATGTGACATTTTAAGAGCCCCTTTTTTTTTCCTTTTTAATCTGTAATCAAGCTTTTATCAAAGGCTTTCCTTAGAAACTGTTTTATTTCTTAATACTCACACAGACAGCATTAACTGGTTCTTTTAAATAGCTTAAATGTTCATTTCAAAGTAGAAAGTTTTCTGTTCTTTGGGAGGTTTTTTGTTGTTGATGCTTGGGGTTTTTTAAGGACATACAACATCCACAATTTACAGAAGACGTATCTGAATTTGATGTAAGCAGAGAAAATCATTGGAAGAGGTAAATCAGACCCTTTTGTAACAATAATTCTTAAGAGGTGAGGAACAAATTGACTCTTCAAAGCCAAATTTCTCAAAGGAGTTAACATCCACAGGGTGCATGAAAAGAGCTTTTTTCTTTCCTTCACCTTTAGTAGCCTGGCATCTTTTTCATTGTAACTTACCTGTGTGTTTTACACCTATTTTAAGTGAATTAAAGATGAGCAATTCACAGAAGTGATGCATTTTCTGTCAGGCCATTACCACTTGTTTTCTCAGCATGTTCTGCAGATCCATCTAAAGATGTCATTACAGAAATCAATTGGTGGGCAAGGTGGTCAGCATTTACTGACAACAGATAGTTAGAACTACAGTAAATACAGGGTTTAAAGGAGGCACTGAAAGTGTGTCTTTGCTGTAGCTGGGTCTGTTAGACAGTACTCTGTGTTACAGGGAGCTGGTGAATGTCAAGATTTGCTTTCATTCTGGATATTTCATGCTACAGTGCCTGGTAATAGCTGTGTGTTTGGCACTTCTGTCAATTTTGTGTCTTGGCCTCTGGGTCTGCTACAAAAATTGCGCTGTATGCCAAAGTGGGGTGGGACAAATGTCAGAGCTGAAGTAAAAGCAGTTATCCTACCACAGTGGATTTTGAATACCATGCAATAACAGATTCCTATTTTTGAACTGTTTAAGAAATACTCATTTAGATAATTTTCATCTGGTCACCTTAGCTTCCAGTAAGAGCACAGCTGAAATTCTTTAAAAATATCCTTGCAATGTGAAATTGCAAGGAAGAGGGAGAAATTTGTAGCTGTCATATGGACAGACACATCTCCATGAGTACTCCTAAGGACTTGGCAATTTTTCTCAGTATTGTCCAACCAGAGGGTGCACAGAAAGTTTCCTTTCATCACTCTCTTTTAGACAGAAACTTCCCAGCAGCTCAGAGCTTGGGAGCTGTGCTATCTCCACAGCAGCTCTGAGAGGTGAGGAAAGGAGGAGGATGTGTGGAGAAGAATCATACAGGACAGATGGAAGTTATCCTGTCCAATCCCTGCTCCATCTGAGGTTAATTTGGAATCATAAAATGGCCCAGGTTGGAGACAATGAAGTTCCAAACCCCCCTGCCATGGGCAGGGACACCTTCCAGGTTGCTCAGAGTTAGATCAAGCTCCTCAGAGCCTTTCACAGCCAAGTTTTGAACACTTCCAAAACAGAGGTTCCAGCCTTTCTGGAAAACTTGTTTCTCTCAACTTATTTCCACACTTCCAGCTGGAATTTGCCTTACTGTCACTTGTATTTTTTGGCCCATATCCTTCCACTGTGCATCTCAGAATATCTGTAGCCCCCTAGTTGGTAGCTGAAATGGGCAATTGAGTCCCTTATCCTTCTCTTACCCTTCTCTCCTTCAGGATAAATATTTCCATCAACCTCTACTCACATGCCATGTGCCTTTATTAATCATCCTCATGGCCCTGTGTTGAGCTAACTCCAGCCTGTTTCTCTGGAGGGACACAAAGTTGGTTGACCAGTTTGATAAGCTGGATTCAAGTGTTCAGTGTCCTTGAAGGAAATAGTCAAGGCATACACTAGATATGAAGTCAAATTTAGATTGTCATTTAAAATTCAAAATTGAATATTCTCCAGGTTTGCAACCTGTCTAATTTCTGTGTTCACCTCTTTTCAAGTGCCCAGGAGGAAAATGAGAATTCTTGGGCATCAAGAATTGCAAGTTCCATTCCTAACTTGGCTTTCTCTGCTCACAGAAATAGCTTTATAAAATGAAGATCCTTTTGTGATAGTGAAATGGGGACAAGTTGAACATTTTAATATTGAATAGTTAGAAAAATTGCCACCAACAACTGGTTATTTCAATAGAACATTTTTTTTCATTATTGAAAGTATTATTGATTTCTGTTAGTTTTTTTTTTCCCTGTCTTTGGAAAGTACAAAGTCTTTAAATAATTTGAGTTTTCACTTATTTCCTCAGAATTGCGGCATATGAGTGATAACTGCCTTTAGAACTTCTAATAGCTAAATTACAATTATTATGCAAAGACCTACAATAGACAGTTATATGGATTGTTAAATGACTTTGCCTTTTTTGCAAACCATAATCATTTTCCTTTATTAGCTGAAGGATTTCATAATTTAAGGGAGATGAGAACCTATAAGTCACACTTTCAAATAAGGAACATGGATATTGCAAACATTAAATTCTCCCATAAAAATGTTAAGGCATCATTAAACTAGGATCAGATTAATACAATTCAGTCAACTCTAGATAGATATCTCCTGTAATAGGCTGAAACAATACCTAGTGATATAGGACGTGTAAGATTTTACTACAATCAATTTATAAACCTATAAAACATACAGGTATCACTCAAAGCCACCGTTAATTTTGCAAGCCCTGCATTAAATCAAGTGAATTTGGTAAGGAAAAATATTCCCCACCCTTACTGTAACTCCCTTTCTATTGTTAGCTGCTATCACAGCATCTTCCTTCCACCCTGAGTCAGACGAGAGATGCCTTCTGGTAGGGGTTGACCTGAGAATCTGTGCTTGATTTATCCATCTGTTTAAGTGTCTGAAAGTCTTTTAAATGAATTTTCAGGGCATAATTTAATTCTCACTTGTAGCACTGTAAAGCTGGAGTCATTCTGTGTTTGTTCCAGAATAACAGCAAGCAGGATTTGACCCGGGGTTTAATCAAATTAAAAACAAAGACTTGCTTCTCTTCTGATCAGCTGGGGAAAGAGAGGGAGTTAGCTGGGGAAAAAGAAGGTTTGGACTAAAGGCTCTGTGTGCGTTCCTTCCAAAGGTACAAGGTAGCTCTGTGGGTCTGGAGAAATGGCAATTTCAGACAAGCAGGGCAGAGCCAGGGAGGCAGAACTGGAAATGCAGAAGTTCCAAAGCATGATCAGGTTATCTGTGCCAGCCTCACATGTCCTGGTACACACATTTAAAGTGTTGTATGTATTGCCCTAGTCAAAACCCTGTAGGGATATATCTGCACTGGAATATTTTAGCATGGATTTCCAAAAACACAACAGATTTATTGCAGCAAGGGAAGAGAAGAGAGGGAAATATTTCTCCCATGGCACCCAGACATGCATCAGGGCATTATGTCAAACATGGATCAGGATATGACCATAAACTGTACTGTATCTCTTTTATGCATTAATAATCAGAGTCTGCTACTAAATTCTTTGCAATAAGACCCAGGGGTTGAAGCAGGACTGAGGGGAACCAACAGAAAGGAGGAAAGAGCGACTTTGTGAGAGGGGG
>NW_005054384.1:2469953-2490533 GCF_000277835.1 Geospiza fortis
CTAGGAGATTTACAGCGGAATAAAGAGAAACTTTGGAGGAACTATTTAAAAGGTGATATGAGGAAAAAAAAATAGTTTAACTTGTTCTGTGAAACCAGACTGGACCACTCAGGACAGATCAACTTGCATATACTGTTGTTCCATTTAACATAGGCCTAACTGCATGCACTCTCTCTGCTTGGAAAGAGAAAGAGCTCCATCAACAATAGTATAGGTTTTTAAATCTGTATTAATGATCCAAAATGTAAGCAAACAGAAGGAGACATCAAATACAGTAAAAGATGAGTATAGATTAGTTTCTTTGTAAAGCCTCCCCATTTGCATTTAAGATAAGTTGTGTGATTTAGTTCAGTATTTGCAGTATTCCCTAAGGTCTGTATAGGACAGATCCCAGGCTGCCTCAGTCATTTAGTGAATCATCTAATGCAATTGAATTCTGAGTGACAGCCAAAATTATATGTAGTTAGTAAAAAATGTTGTTGTATTTAATCATATAATTGTGCATCCATTTAGATCAGCCCAGCAATCACAAGAACCCTTATCCACAAGTACCTTTACCTATGTGACTTGTGGTTAATAAGTAGGAAAGCTCACTCAGAGGGCATTCTCAGGCAGAGGAGTTGAAGAATAAGGCCTAGCTATATGCCAGCAAGAGGCATTGCTAAAAATCCATTGTTGTAGATGAGGATTGTTTTTAAATTAGTTTTTTTTGTATGCAACCATCTCATTGCAAAGTAAAAGCTATCTCATGTGATATCTCGTGTGAAAGAAACTATGAAGTAATTTCTGTTATAGCTTACCAATTTAAATATATAAGGGTGGAAAAAAAGTGGAAAATGACATTTCAGCCTAGATACCCAATGAACATTTTCTGAACTGCCCTGGCAGTACGTTCTCCTCCAACAACTTCTGAACCTGTGAGAGAAATTTGAAAGAGGAAGTCAAGTTTCAAAGTGCATTTTCTTTAAGATTATTAGAAAAAATTCTCAGAATATAAGGCCGAAACCCTGACTGGCACTTTTGGTAAGGTAGTCAGCAGCATGCGTCTGCTGGGCATCTCATTCTGATGTTTGGGTGCTGGAATAGCTGGGGATGTGCTCAGAAACTGGTGTGACTGTGACCTCACCTCAGTAGCCTAAAGGAGACAACACACTGAACAACTTTTTTGTATAGTTAAACTGCCTGTTTAATGAAATAATGTGAATTAAAGCCATTTGGTGCCAAATCCTTCAGTTGCAAAGAGAAGGACGTGAGCAACAGCAAATGAAGGCATAGTGGTGCAGAGATTTTATGCTGTCTGTTTGCAAGTAATGAGCTTGGTTCATCCCATATGGCTGGTAATTGCTATCAGAATAAGTCACAAAGTGAGCTGATGGCTTTGCTCACACACAACTTGGAGAAACATATTTTCCAAGTCAGAAAAACAACTGATTAGTTGAATCATGAGCTTGGAAGTCGGAAGACCTGACTCAACTTTCTGCTCCACCTTAGGTTTTTGGAGTTACCATAGCCAAGCTTTTAAAATATGGCTTTGCTGCAGACTGCAGTGAACCATCGAGGTCTGCTAGTTAGTTTTTAATGAGCTAGCTTGGAAGCAGTCTGTGGCAGTACTCAGTTAACTTATCCTCAGTTCCAGTTCATCCATTAATTTCACTTGTGACAGCTGGAGTGCAGGGTGCTTGGTGAAGTTCAGCAGGGATCAAATATAATCCAGCACTCTGATCAATCATATGAAATAAATTTAGCATTAAATGACCCAGTGGTCATCTCAAGTTAGACATTAATTGTCTAACCATGGGGACTCCAATGATTTGGTAAAGTAGGACAGATGGGCTCTGTAGTGCTGAAGATGAAGGACAAAATAACCAGAAAAGAGCCCCAAGAGGCCGTATTTGGAACGTGATTCATCTCACCTTAACTTCAGAGATCCCCAACTCTAATTACCTTTAGAGCAGGTGGAGACTTTAATGCCTTGTGGAGGGTAAGTCATCTGCATTATTTGAGGCACCACCTTGATGAAGTGAATTGTTTGGTAGAAAGGGATATGGATGAGGGGGGAATCTAGAAGCAGATCTCTGTTTTGGGCTGGGCAAACCCAACCTCAGGGTCTTTTCAGGAAGTGACTTTGCTTATTTAAAGGTTGATGCAGTGTGTCTGTACTACAGCTTGCAGATAAGAGAAGAAACGCTCTTGCCCAAGCCTAGCTTTGCTCTCTGCCATGCTCTGGGGATGACACCCTCAGGAAGCTGCAGAAAGACAAGGTAGAAGTGAAACCTGTGCTCAGACCAACAGGTGTGTCAGGAAACAGGACAGAAGCTTTGGAGCCCCTTCTTGAGGATATTAATATGCATGGAGGGGATGTTAACAAGAAACTTTCCAGTGCCTTAGATGAGAGAGCTGAACTTTATTTCAGTGAAACAGATGAGCCCAGAAGAGTCAGTCGTGATAAAACCCTCCCAACACCTGCAGTTTTACCAATAAATCCTGTCCAATTAAGCCTATGAGATTTCACGTTGTTAAACACAGAAAAAATCCATTGCAAAATTTTATCGTGTTGGAAGGCAGGAGGGGTTTCACCTGTGCTTTGTGATCAGCGCTCCTGGATTATTAACAGGGATGTTTCAACCGAGGAGGGATGAAGTGAGGGGAAAACGCCACGAGAGGGAGGTGTTGGAAGCAGGAAAGCTGTCGGGATTCTCAGCCTCACACAGTGGCTTACTTTTAAAAGGCACTCCACAAAAGTTTATTGAACTTTCATGGAGCTCACAGCATCTTTGAAATAAAGTTTATTCTGGGGGGAATTCATCTGGAATGCTAGAAATCACCTTGGGGGGAAAAAAACCCAAAAAGCACCCCACACTGCATCCAAAAACCTGTGAGAATCCTATTTAAAAAGTGGTGTTTATTAAAAAATGAAATCTTCACCAGATGCCAAAATTCCTGCTTTTTTAAGGTCAGATGCTTTAATTTCCACTTCTTTATATTTATTTCAAATGGTAAAATGCATTACATAGTATAGATATGGTGACACTTTACTGCTCAATATGAGGAGAGGAGTGTACAAGGAGAAAGACCTGGCCAGAGGGATCACTCTGCTCCAATTTTCTTGTTTGTGGTATGTGTTTCTCAGTAGCGTTAAGACACCTCCCTGGAAAAACTTTGGCTATTTCCCAGAGTTCAGCAGTAATTAAATGCTTCTCTGAACTCCTAGAGCCAGTCTTGAAAAATGAATGTAGCAGTAAATGGCTCAAGTCATGTCAAATATATAGGGCTAAATGTGGATATTAATTATATAACCAGAGGGACTCAATTTACTTTGTAAAGCAATTAAAAGAGGACAGAAATTTACAGTCTGTTTCTGGAAAAGAGTAATGCCCGTTTAAAAATAACTTTCTGCCCAGAATAGTGTGCCTGTCTCACATAATATCAGTTATGGAGGGGAAGGATCCAAACTAACACAACAGAAGACTTTGGCATTTACAACAGTGCTTCTTTATGGAAATATCAAACCACTTTTAAAACAATACAGGTTGACAGGTGCCCAGGTGCAAAGTTTTAAAATAATACAGGTTGACAGGTGCCCAGGTGCACTTTTAGGCATGTAAACAGATGCTTTGCTTTTCAAACTGCCTGAAGTGCACATCAAAACTTGGCTTCCCCTTGTTTGCATTCCCTGTGGGCACATTAAGGGTATGAAGAGGTCTGTGTTCTGTGGAGAGAAGGTAGAGGTTTCATGGTTTTTAATGTACAGTTTAATATTGCTCTGGATTATTCTAATAGTCTGTCTCTCTCTCCCTTTTTTTTTTTTTTATGTATTTCTTGATTCAGAGTGGAAGGCAAGGATTGATTTCCAGCTGAATCAGAACTGGACTTTGTTCCTCTGTCCATAGGCAATGTAGGAAACCTCACTGGCCCAGAGCACCTGTTCCAACAGGCATCCTGATGGAAAATTAGCATGTTCTCGGATGCTAACTGCATGTTCTTGGATGCTAACTGCACTTTAGTTCTGTTTTCAGTGGTTTTCATATTCCTCTTCTTTTTAGTGTAGGCTCTGTAAAATACCATTGAGTGATTTAGGTCTGGCTGTTGGGGAAAGGATCACAACAATTCAAGCCAATGGCCACAGCATCCATGCCTCTCTCTGCCTCAGAGCTAGAGAGACCCAGGATCAGACATCTTCAAATCTCGTCTTCAAAGCAGTGTAGTCAGAGAGAGAGAAAAGCATCAGCTCTCCCCACATGGCTCAATGTTCTCCTCCCCATCCCTTCAGAAATCAGCTTCTAGCAATGGGCTGAAAAAGCCCATGGTAGTTACTTTTGTTTTCAGAGTACAGCATGTTTGGTTGGGCTGCTCAATACTGTACTTCATTATTCTTTTTTTCCAGGAGTATCATACTCCAATTTTTCCTGTGATGTTTTCCCCTCTGCCCTGTTGTGAACATGATTTCAGTGGGATTTTCTAAAAGAGTTTAATGCATACAGACAAGACAGTGGGAAAAAGAGCTGAGGTGGTGTTAGTCTAAATTGTTTATTTCAAAACTGTAGTGAGAAGGAGCTTCAAAAAGCTGTGAAAGTGCTCTGAGAGACAGCAGTTGGGAGCCAGGAGCTATTACCTTTATATTTCAGTAGAATCTCTTTCTACTGAAAATTCTTTCTTTCTATCTTTGCTTCTATGTCACTGTTTCCAAAGTAAAAACGAGTTGAAGACAGGCAGAAGGAACATCAATTCTGAGTCCCCTTCTCAGGCAAAATTCTACTGAAACAAGGAAGTTCATATAAACAAGGACTTCTAGGTGTGACAGCAAGAAACCTTTAATTCTTGTACAACAATTTCAAAATCTTTTGGTGAGAAAGGATGGGGTTGTGTGCTGAAGCAATATGTCACGACACAAATAGCTCAATTTCCACACTCCTTAATGAGCCTGATATTCTCCAGGTGATGTCACTGTCAAGGCTGGGCATCAGACATCATTTACTTCATTTACTGTTTATATAAACAGGGTTCTTGCTAATTTCTTGTTTGCAATGCGGCTGTGCCAGTTAATACATTTCCTTCCCTGTTAGAACTCTAAGAACACTTAGCAAATCATATATATATATATCTCAGCCTTTTAAGTATTTTTAAAGGCCTTCATTTTAAAAAGTAATTTAAAAAATACATTTAGAATGGGAGAATGTGTACCTGCTTTAGAATTCTGCATTCTTGGACACCTGCACTTATCAGCAATGAAAGATAAATGAAATCCTGATGCTGAGAACACCAAATTATGTCTGTGCTGGGTGTTTTAGTATGCTTAAGTCTTAATCATCGTGTTTCTACATGATGCAGCTGTTTCAGGAGGTTTTCAGGTGAGCACATGGCCCTGTAGATGACAGCTACTCTCTGTTTCAACACTTCATACACACAAAAAGACTTTGGGCTGTACTACAGGTTCCATCTATCAGAAATCCCACATTCCCAGGAATATGAGCACAACTAATTGGCCTCTCTGTGGCTGTTTTGACTAATTTTTAAGGGATAAAGCTATATTTAAAAGGCTCTCTTCACTGCTTAAAGGCAGTGAGGGTTTCTTCATTGTGCTCAGCAAACACAGCCCAGAGTTTCTCTTTGATGCAAGGGGCTGATTCAGACTGGAGAAGGTAAATCTGGGAATTTCAGATCTGCACAGTGCTTCCCTTTTATAGCAGTCAAAACAAAAGCCTTATACCAGAGTAAATGCAAAATAAACAAAACAAAAATAATTAATACATCCATCTTATATCCAGTTTATTTAATACCAGAGCAGTAAATACAAATAAGAGTTCTGGAATCTGGCAATGCTAGAGCAAAGTAAAGCTACAAATGTCTGTTGGTAGATCTGGAATCCTGTGTGGGCTGGGAATCTGAAAGGTGTACATGAGAAATCTGCACATTCAGTCTCATAGATATTGACCATGCACTTAAAATGCTCCTGATATGGCAGAGCAGCATCTGCAGGAAAACAAAGCAACTCTGTGCCTGTCAATTGAGAACTATTTCCAATATTTTTAGTCTTATAACAAGTGAAATAAGCAGTATCTTTTGCTTAAAAAAAGAAAGTGATCTTTGGTCAGCACAGTAAAATGTGCTTTAGTACTATTTTACAACCTTACTGCTAAGTTCATATGTAACCTTTTTATGTTGCCTTATGGGTGAACACTCAAAAACTGAAAGTAAAAAAAAAAAAACCTGAAACTTTTAGTTTCAATGCAGGTAAAATTTCAGAGCAGAGGTAGGCTTCAACTCAGCATCCCACAAAGACTGAATCCCAGCTGTCCCCTGGAGTGGGTAGGAGGCAGCAATTCCTCTTCAGATCACTTCCCCTTCATAATTTCTGTATGAGAACAGCACTTGCTGAGCCCTTATTTAGCCGTCTAGAGTAAAAGCTCTGAATGTCAACTGACAACACATTTAAACCCAGCTGATGTTTAATATCCACATCTGAAAAGTGTAGCTAGCAGTACTCAGTGCTGTCTCTGTGGCATTTCAATTCCACAGGCATGAGTAGCTGTAAGGACATTGGTTATTAGGAGAAACACTCTCTGGGAGCACAGGTCTCACCAGCAGGCTGACCTTTAAATCCAGGCAGATATCTTAAGGAACTTGTGCTCTTTACCATGTGCCTTCCAAGCTCCTGCTGCCATCTGAGATGGAGCAGTCACACCCACCTTGCAGCTAATGAAACTTTTGTTAGAGCTGACAAAAGCTGCTCTGTGGAAGGGATCAACCCAAACCTTATCCTGGCCCTTGCTGTAAAATTATTTCACTCAACAACCACCTTGCCAAAACAGTCCAGTGCTCACTGACTAACATTTCACCAACATTTCAGCTCCCACACTCCTCAACCCTCTCCACTTTCTCTCATCACTCATGGAATAAAAAAAAAGATACTGAAACAGGAGACAATACTGCTTTATATATCTGCTTCCCTACTTCTGGTGCCTCTGCAAGGCAGCTCTGCAGGTAAATACCTTTTGTAGACTTGGTGTCTAAGCATTGAATTCATATGAATTTCAGCAAGTGTAAGGCACACAAGGACCTGAGTTAAATACAAATACATTACCATATGAAGCTGCAGTATTTTACTTTTCTTAGTGCAAGTGTTCTTGCACACAAAAAAAAATACTACTCAGGATTCTGAAGTAAGATTTTGATCAGCAAGACTGAGTTTACGGGATATTATGTGGTTTAGTGGTAGACTTGGTAGTGTTTGGTTAATGACTGGACTTGATGACTTAGGATCTTTTCCAATAGAAGTGAATCTGTGAAATTATTTATCTGTTTATACCTCAGTTGCGCCTAGAAGCTCTATCCAAGACCATGCTGGTGTTGAATAAATACAGACTAAACCTCTCCTCTGGAGCAGCTTACTGTTTAAAGAGCACTGCCCTATACAGTAAATCTGCAGCAGAGCTGAAATAGGTCAGGTCTTCCAGGTCTAGACCATACTATCTCCCACCTTTGGTTTCTACTGTCTTACTCCTCCACATATTGACCTTTGGAGGAAATTCAGTGAATCCCAAGAGCTCAGCTCCATTATTTCAGCTTGTTCCAACTTCGGGACTAACCCTCTCTTACACAGATTTCCTCCTCTTCCCAAACACATTGTTGATCAACTTGGCCATTGACTTGGAACCACTTGGTCGTCTCTTCTCCTTCACTTTGGAATTGGCAGTGATATTCCTCAGCACCTTGGTGAACATTGCCACAACCTCCTGGTAGTGCTCTGCTGCAGACAGTTCACAGAATTGGCACTTGTTGTCTATTGCCAGCTTCTGTCCTTCATCCCAGCCAACCTCCCTCATGTGGCATAAATCCTGTTTATTGCCAACCAAAAATATTGATGACTCGACCATCCTGAAATGAAAAAGGTTCCAGTTTGAGAAAAGAGATGTACCATGCTGTGTCATGTGCTGTGCTAAATTCAGTGTGTATGAAAAGCATGTATGTATAACAGGCATTGCAAAAAAACCCAAAATGAACTAACCAGCCCCCCTCACCTTACCAGGAAGAAGTCTAGTTTTCCATTTGTCAAAGGATTTTCCAGACAAGCTATTCTCTACTAGTAGATTTTCATTTTTTTCTCTACTCAAAGAATTAATATATTTTTAATCCACTGCTTTTTTCATGCTCTGTGCTGCTGAGTATATTGTCAGCACCTGGACTTCATGAAGAAGCAACCTGATCATTATCTCCATTTGCAGGTCCAAGACACAGATCAGTGTCAGTGGCATAACTCAGAAAGAAACACAGGAAATCTAATTCCCAGCTTCTGCTAAAATTATTTCTTTCAGAAATTAACCTTAATTAAGAAAGGTCAGCAGTAAAACAGACAGAAAAATGGGGGGTTTTACTTCTGATACAGGTACAAGATTTCACTCTTTTGTTTAGAAACCACCTCAGCTGACTGATGCAGGAATACACAGCCCCATGCACACTCACACCTGCAGATCTGGTGATTCTTTTTTTTTTAAAGTACTTTCCTTCTTTCCATATGGTCACCCATGTGCACAAATTATGCTGGGGTCACCAGCAAAGGCAGTTCAGGAGATATTTGTGGTATTACTTTCCTTTGTTGTGGGAAATGCTTTTCTTCAGCCCCTGTATTTGTGCATCTCCATTGGTAATGGAGTGGGAGAGTAAAAGCACAGACTGACTGTGCCAGGCTTTTTTGCCTGTGCAACGCAGCAGAAATTTTTATGGCAATACTTTAAATACTAGTTCTGTAAGAAATAAGAACAAAAATCCTGATGTACTTGGGTTTGGATACAGTAAAATTGATTGCAATTTGACACATATTTTACCTTATTGTTGGCATTTTGTTACATCACTTTGATGCTGCTGGATTTTAATTGCTGCTAGGATAGCCTGCAAGCTCACAAAAGGGTCTTGCTAAGGAGAAAAAAAAATAAATCATGCCACTTACTTTTTACAAACTCCTATGTGAGACTCTCGGATCCTGTAGAGCAGCGCCTTGGCAAAGGCAAATGATGCTCTGTCACTGATGTCATAGACAATGATAAATCCATCAGCCCAGTGGAGCTCATCTGCCAGGGACAGCTTCCCCTGCTGGGGCTGAAAGAGGTGCAAAAGCACACAGAAAAATAATGTTACTATTGCCACTCCAGAACCTTTTCTCTGTCACTGTGAATGCCAGGACATAGTAACTTTCATTGCAGAAGATATTTAATAGGTCAAGGTGCTGGCGATGAATTCAGGCTAGTGCTGCTCCAAGAGCCTTATAAATAAAGCCTTTATATTTGTATAAATTTATTTATACAAATAAATAAACCGACATCAAAAATGGCACTTTGTATCACCGACAATCTCATTATGAAATATTTACACCTGGTTTAAGCAGTGAAATTCCACAATTCCACCTGTACAGCCATTGCTTATGCTTAATATTCTGCAGGGTTACATGAGAGTGAAACACACAGGAGCCATCAATATTTGTGTGTTTTGTGGTTATAGCTCTGGTTTGCTTGTTCCTAATGTTCTGACTACAGTAAGCTTAAGGGTTTCCTTCATTTATTTTCTTTCCTCTTTGAATTGTTCAAGTTTCATACACTAATTACCCATATGTTAAATTTCTGAAGAGCTAGGAAAAAAAAATCTTCTTTCAATCTGCAGTTGAGTTTAATGAAACCAGTGACAAAAGTCACTTGTGTGATATTAGGGTTATACTAATCCTTGACCCTCTTCACACCAAGAAGCTGCCACACTTCTGATTTCCAGAAAGCAACAGCTTTAAACTGTCCCATTAAGCAAAGGAGTGTCATTTCAAAACTATTTAAAATTAGCTTATCTGTGCACATGACTTGGCAGCTGCTAGCAAGCCCATAGGACCTAAAATAGATGAAAAACTGGAGGCTAATCAGAAAAAAAAATCATTTGCTTTGCTAAACAGCCAAAGTTTGGCCTTGTTCTTAAGGGAAAAAAAATGAGTACAGACAGCTCAGAGAGAGCTAGCACAAATATGTTCAACCAAAATCTCTCCTGCTAACAGGAAAGTACTCAGTAGTTCCAAGCCCCAGGAACTACAAAATTTCAGTCTTTAAAAAAAAAACCCAAAAGAGTAGGCACAAATTCCAACAATTAAAAGTTTATAACCCCTTGACCCTTGTTACCATATAGACAGGTAATGAAGAGCAGCTTTTCTTTATCCTCCTCCTGCTAAATTCTTACCTGGGAGCAAGGGTCATAAATTTCCAGGTGTATCTGCCTCCCGTCCAGGCACAAGTGCTTGGTGTAGATGCATTCTAAGATAGATATTATCCAAAGAAAATCAGTGTTACTGACTGGGCATGACAGTGAAAAGAAAAGGCATCAGTGAAATGTGCTAATACTGATGATTCCTTGAATACTGGTTATTTGATTGGTTTCTCAAGATATTTAGAATTTTTTTTGTCACAGATCTGGTTTTTTTTTTGCAGGTGAGGAAGGTTGTTAGGGAAGGGTTTTTTGTTTGGAAATTTGATAATACTGAGGATTCCTTGAATACTGATTATTTGATTGGTTTCCCAAGAAATTTAGAATTTTTTTGGCTCTGATCTGGTTTTTTGAGGAAGGTTGTTAGGGAAGGTTTTTGTTTGCTTTGTGGTTTTGGTTTTATTGACTGGTTGTTTGCCTTTTTTTTCTGAACACGCACTGAAAACAAACCTATTGATTTTTGCACCAATCAACCCCTCAGGCAGACCAACCCATTTCTCTGTGGTGCTCCCATCAAAGTCTTGGTGAGTAAATACTTTCATACCCTGCTTTTCCTCTTCTAAACCAGAGGTGAGGGGAATTCACAATCCTCACAATCAGCTAAATGCTGATCACCATTCAGCTTGATAGCAGGGCTCAGGATTATCAAATGTGCAGCTCTGATTCTGCACAGAAGTGTTATTTAGCAATAATATTTATTTACTGTGGCTTCTGGTGCTTTAAGTGTTCTCATACCAGGCAGCATTAGACCAAGAGTATTTACAGGACCATGTCCTTAGGATCTAGTCCAAAAATAGTTCTGCAGTGTCTCAGATTTAGGACTCTCCACCAGCACTGGGAACTCTACTGCAAACACACCATCACTACTATTTAAAGCAGCAGGATGTTCTGAGCAAGGGTAAGCAGTTTGTGGTTGCCAACAGGCTTTCCGCACTATCATTTGTCACTTTCTGAGCTACATGGACAAGAATTGGTGTTGACAGTACAGAAAACACACTTAAAACTGCAATGAGGGATAGCTCAGTGATCTCTGGAACTCAGCATCCTCAGCATTCCTCATGCTCATCTTAAGAATTTATCTGATGAGAAACTATCAGTCCCAAGCATCTCAGGGTATAAAATCTACAGCGCCTTGCTTGTTTCCTTAATTAAACAAACTTTTAATTATTATTTTGACTCCACTAATAGCAGCATGATCTTTATTTTACCACCTCTATTACCACTTTCCTCATCTCTAAAACAGTGCTAAACTTATCTTCAACAAACATTTGTTAAAAAATGAAAATGTTCTGGGGGTTTGACATGCCTTTTACATGACTTGCTGCACTGGAGGCTGAGAAAACCTGGTTTTGGTTGTAGGTGGCTTGGAACACAGAGAGAGCACAGAGAGCACATAATTTACATGTGGTAGCTTAGACCTAAAGCAGCCAGCTGGGACACAAACTGTCTGCTCACTGTGTTTGTAAAATGACAAATAATGGTAGAGCACACATGAACAATTGTAGCTCTTCCTTCAGAATAAGTTCATTTGGGTATGTTCACTGCAATTTGCCTTAGTACTTCTTTTTTCTTTGTTATTTACAGATCACTAGAAGCTACTCTGATTCCTGTGAGGAGGGGGGAAAAAAGCGTGGAGAGAATCCTTTACTGTAGCAGGGAGAGTGAGGTAGAGGGCAATCTCTGCTCCTTGTTAAGTTTTTCCTTCTTTTTCTCTGTTTTCTTTCTTTTTTTTCTTTCTCTTTTCTCTGCTCCTCACAACGTTTTTCCTTCTTTTTTCTTTGTTATTTACAGATCACTAGAAGCTACTCCGATTCCTGTGGGGAGGGGAAAAAAAAGTACGGAGAGATTGCTTTACTTTAGCAGGGAGAGTGAGGTAGAGGGTAATCTCTGTTCCTCATTAAGTTTTTCCTTCATTTTTCTTTTCCTTTTCTCTGTTTTCATTCTTTTTTCTTTTTCTTTTCTCTGTTCTTATGTTAAGTTTTTCCTTCCTTTTTCTTTGTTAATTACAGATCACTAGAAGCTACTCTGATTCCTGTGGGGGAAGGGGGGAGGAAAGCATGGAGAGTGTAATACATCTTGAAAAATAATGTAACAGAGAGAATCCTTTACTTTAGCAGGGAGAGTGAGGTAGAGGAGGGCAATCTCTGTGTCTCGTTAAGTTTTGGGCCTCCTGCCACATCAGCTGGGGTGGCAGCACACTTCCAGAGTTATTTGTGCATCAGCTGAAAGGTATTTCCACCCAGGATGTAAAAGTTCAAGTCCTGCTTTGCCATTCCTAGATTTAGAAGTGTCTTAACGAAAGTGACACGAATGGCACCAAAGGGACATTTAATCCTGAGACCAGCCAGGCTTTCCTCAAAGCCACCAAAGCAGCGCCCTCCTGCCCCACTGGGGCATCGCGTTAACGCTTTGATTAACCCCCCGTGCCCTTAAACAATCTGAATATCCCCTGGAGCCAAGGAGGGGATATTCGGTAGAACAGGTCTTGTTTTGGGGTTTTTAGTCTATTCCTTTGCTCTCTCTGGTCGAGCTGACCATACCCCACTCTCAGCCCGGTTCTCTTCCCCTCCCCAGCCGCTTTGAGAGCAGCGATCTCCCCCCGACCCCCGGCTCACCCTTTCCCCTTTCCCTTTTCTCCCAGGGTCACACCCCACAGGACCCCCCACCCATAACAGAGAGGAAATTGTCATCTCCCTGCAAAGTTCTACCACACCCAAATTCTCCCTCAAATCAGCGCTTGGGGAGCCGCAAGGGAAAAAAGCACTCACAACGCCTTGTGAGAAAAAAACTTTACAGTTCACAATAGAAGTAATGGGATATTGTTGAGACCAACTGTAATCAAGAAATGCTACTCCACTTTCTACCATTTGTTAAGCACTTATATCTGCTTTTTTGGAAGCAGTGCTTCAGAAATGTACTCTGTGCTTTGCTATTTAAACATTTACTTTCAGGATGGACAAACCAAACTACAGATTTGTGAAAGAGCACGAGTTTTACAGGTTTCAACAAGACAGAGCTTGCCAGATAAAAAATACGTGATACAATGTTTTGGTTTGAAAAAGAAGTGAGGTTTTTGGGAGTTTGGCAGTCAAACTAATTAATGCTGAGATTTTAATATTAGCACTACCACCCTTGTCATTTCTGTTCATGCACTTTTTCACATAACACTGCACTCTCTTAGCTCTAAGCCACTGCCTCCCCCTAAATGCAGTTTCTGTGTCACATACATATATCAACACACATCTAGCACTTGCTCTCCCCAGGGGAAAAAAACCTCCATCCTTACATCCATCCTTACATCCATCCCTCCATCCATCCTTACATCCATCCAGCCCTGCCTCCCTCCCTCCCTCCCTCCCTTTGGACACTGCTCTCAGGGATGTACTGTCTGGGTACCTGCAGGGCCAGGTAATGGACTTGATGATTCTGCTGGGTCACCCTTCCAGCTCAGCCCTTCTGCAATTCTCACCCTTTCACTCAGGTGCTGTGTCCCCATGAGGTGCTGGCAGAGCTAATGGGGGCTCGGCAGGAGCTGGCAACCCCAGCTTTCCCCTCTTTGTGAAACCTCAGCAGTGGCAGCCCCACTGTCCCTCTCTCTATGACACAACAATGGTGGGAGTAGGGAATACATAGGGTTGAGTGCGTAAGAGCATGGCCCGAGCATCTTTTGGCAGAAACACTTTGCTGGAGCCCTCAGCTTCAGGAGGATTGTTCCTTGCAAGAAGGAGACAACAATTCTCCTCCGAGAGAATAAAAGAGAGACAGGTTCCAAAGGCAAGGAATGAATAGGAGAGGACTGGGGAGAACACCTTGGTAGATTCAGCTGAAAACAGATACAGAGAGTGCATTTATGTGGCTTATGTGCGGCAACGGGAAGGTGCAGCTCTGCATTGGCTTTTACTTTTCAAGCCTTAATCTGTAGGCACAGATGCTGGATGTTTGCAACAAAGAGATGAGAATGAAAAAAGTGACAACAGGTCTAGCTGGAAAATAAGATACACAGCAGCAATGCATTGTGCTCAACTTAAATGCTGAAAATAGAAAAACGGAACAAAAAAAACTAAATTAAAAAAAAAAAAAAAGAACAAGCAACCCCCCCCAAAAAAGAACCAAAAAAATAACCTCAAAAAACCCCAAAAACAACAAATAAAAAACAACAACCAAAAAAGCCCAACAAAAAAAACACCCAAAAAGGAAAAAAAACCCACAAAATAAATAAAAAACAACAACAAAACAACAAAAAACCCAAACAAAAAACCACCAACCACCCCAAAAAACAACAAAAAGCCCAACAAAAACAAACAAAAGAAAACCCCCAAAATTAAAAAAAACCCAAACAAATAAAAACAAAAAACCCCACAACTCCCTCCAAAAAACCAGAAATAAATAAAACAACAAAAAAGCCAAACAAAAACCCCCAAACAAACAAACAAATACAAAAAACCCCCAACAAAATCCAAAACCCAATCTCTGTGTGTGTGTTTGGTTTTGCTCTAAGTTTGTTTTGAAGTCCTGTCATCATTTTATACCAGGAATATGAAAGTGAAGAAACTAAGGTTGTTTTGGGTTGTTTTTTTGTTTGTTTCGTTAGTTTTTTTAAAAGTTATTCTGGGGGTAACTTGCTATAAAAAAAACTTTAAAAAGTGGTTTGCGCTTGTCTGTTCTCTGCCCCAGGTTTCGAATTTCTCATCTGACTCTCACTAAAGCTCTAATCTTGTAAAAAACTTCTGTGGGCTTGCCTTTTTGTGCCTGAGATTGTTTTTATTGAGTCTAAATTTGGGATTATGTGGTGCACAGTGTTCAGCTAAGACCTGCAGTACACCTGTGAAAAGGGAAAATGTGAAATAGCAAAATACTACAGATGTGGAGGCTGAGGTGGAAAGGACTTACCCTCCTGAAAAGACACCTTGTGTCTGCTGTACCTCTTTTTTTTGAGGTTCCTCAAGTGCTCTCTAATGTCTGTTTGGTTCTGAGCATACACAAAATACATCTGTGCAAAGGTTCACTTAATCCACTGAAATAAGAGATTTACCATCCGGGTTGCTTGTGCTTTTATACTTGTTCTGTTCATGTTTATTTTATTTGGTTTGTATAACTTCAGTGTGTTTATTCTAATATTTTTATTCTCTTCTAATGGAGCTGTTGTGCAATTATATAAATTATATAAATCATTCAGTGAAGCACTGCTGCAGTGTGCTTGCCAGGGGGTGTTCCAGGTACAGGAGATTTCCATGAGCTCAGGGAAACAGGGGAGGTATTTGAATGTGTGTTTGTTACAGCTGATGGAAATGCTTACTGTGGGAAAAGATATTTAAAAATTAACAGGTGGATGCAACTTGGATCCAAATTCCCTGCTTAAAAGTTGCTCAGGGCTGGAGGTGTGATCAGAGGATATCAGATATGTTATCTGTTTTGCTTTGTGGAGATTTAGTCACAGAATCACAGAATGGTCTGGGTTGGAAGGGACATTTAAGATCATCCATTTCCAAGCCCCTGCCTTGGCAGTTGGAAATCTTCCACTATCCCAGGTTGCTCAGAGCCCCTTCCAGCCTGGCCTTGGACACTTCCAGGGATGGGACAGCCACAACTTCTCTGGCAACTTGTTCCAGAGCCTGACCACCCTCAGGGTAAAAATTTTTTTTCCTAATACCTTATCTAACCCTACTCTCTTTCAGTTTGAAGCCATTCCCCCTTGTCCTGTTCTGCTATGGCTTGCTCACAAGACAAAAGTTACTAAAGTGTCTAAAAAGAACTTGAACCTGACTTTTTGTTTTTGGCTGTTTTAACATTTGCTTTTGAAACAGCAGGATGCTGACATCACTAGGCTTGAGCTAATATTAGTGCAAAAGGCATAACTTGGTATTTTGCTATTCCATATACATTGAAACCACTGCAACAGGACACAGAGACTTTACAGGAAGCTTACAATAAATATTGAGGATATGGCAGCTTGTTAAAAATCAAATGCTGTGGTGCTAAATGTTGTACCTGAGATGTGAATTGTCCAAATTCTTATTTCACACCCTCAACAAAGGGAAGAACAGAATCCAGGTCTCTGTTCTCATTATTTGAACTTAACTACATAAACACATCCCTTGCCTAAACAGCAGATATGATGACCAAATTAGGGTGTTGCACATGTTAAAGAATGTACTGCCTGGGTTAGTAAAACAAACAAAAAGTTAAGAAGACTACAATCTTTTGTTGTGTGTATTTGGTAAGCATATAACTTAGAGCATTAGAGAAATGAAGTTTAATTGAAGATTAAACCATGTGAACGTTTCTTTTCTGGAAGACTGTTTTTCTCCAGCCCTTCCTAGAACTAAGCAGAACTGAGAAAATTTATAATGGGAGGAACTCCTGAATATCCACTTTTCTGTCAATATTCTATTATTACGGCTGCATTTTCATTTTACAATGAAAATTAATTAATTTTTTTGTAATTTACATTAGAAATTAAACACTGTATAGAGGAAGTTATTGATAATATCAGTAGAAATTTAAAAAAAATAAAAGAGATCTGTTTCTGTGTTTGAATTTGCCAGAAAGGAATATTGCTTATTGAGATAATTCTAAGTGTTTGACATTTTTATGCCTCTTTTAGCATTGGGAAAAAAATAGTTACTTTCCAGATATGCTTAGCAAAGGATAAGACAGGGAATATTATCCTAAAATAATTAAACAGTCTTGTGATAGAGAAATATTTATTTAAGATTTAAAAAACCCAGGCTCAAGTACCTGACTTGAATCAAATAAAAATTTAAAATACCAAATTCTGTTTCTTGCATCCCAGGTGATTGCAAAACTGTTCAGGGACGAAACCAGTTTTTATTCTCTGTCACAGATGTTATTTATACAAGAAATTAAAAACAAACAAACAACTCCCCCAAAGAATCTCACAAAACCAAAACAGCTGTGGTAAAAAGTGCTGCAAGAAACCATGACATTTCAGGGAATATTAACCTTTGCCACCAAGTCATTTGGTACAATGTTTTTTTTTATTTTGTTTCTTTTTTCCTTAAGTAAATTTCCATCTCTGATTTGATAAAATTATGACCAAAGAAAATTTCTGGTGGTTTGCTCATTTGGATGTTCACATGTAAAAAAGAAAAAGAAAAAGAAAAAGAAAAAGAAAAAGAAAGGAAAAGACCTAAAACTACTGTGCTGTCAGAAAAATGACCCAAAAATACATAGTGAAAAAACTTATATAATTTCCATCAGTTGGAAAAAAACCCTGTGAATTTGCATTCTACAAGCAATTGAGACTCGACTTATTTTAGAAAAGAACAAAAAGTACTTCATTTAATTGATGTCCTTTTTTATTTTTTTAATCAGTTAGGAAAAATATATGGGGGCTTGTGATATGAAGATGATTTTATATATTCGAAAATTAGTACAAACTGCATTTATATTTTTTTTCCCCATAGTCTGGAAACAAGTGTCCCATACACAAAAATTGTGGGAACTACAACTGAAGGCTTTCCCCTAAAATACATGGAAGAAATAGGGGCCTGGAAACAGATGAAACAAGGAAAATATTAGATTAGAAGCGTTCCCTGCCTGTGAAGTCAAAAACCAGACCACAGTGAACTTTGAAATGGATGGAAGAGACATTAGAATTTAGTAATTAATTAATTAAATTTAATTAATTAATTTGCAGGGCCGCAAATGACACCCAACCTATTTCTGCTGTGATGGCCAAGGCTTTCCAGTGATCACTGATGTTTGGTGAGTCTGCATGATGATGAAAGTCCTACTGAAAGTTCCTAAATAAGTCACAGGCAGATAAACCAGTGTTTGAATTTGCAGCATTTAATGGTTAAAAAAATGGTTTAAAACCCATTCTGCAGTAAAATGCTGGCACAAATGTCCTTATCTCAGGTGAGCATGTGAGATAAGCTGATGTGCAGGGGAAGCCAGGTCTTTCTGCATGGGGACTGTTGAGCTATAAAGCCTTGGCCTCTGCTTGGGGCCCTTCAGGTTTAATGTCAGCTCTTTCAGCACTTAAAAAAGGCTCAGGGTGCCTCCATGGGTTCAGAGATGAAGGGAGGCTCCAGCTGAGCATCTTCCCTGTCATTGTCAATTCTCCCCACTCTCCAAATCAGATCTTGTGCATTTTTTGATTGTAGATACAGTCTGAAAAATCTTTGAACAGTATATATGAAGCAGAGGATATCTTTTTTCCTTGCTATAAATCCATTACTTGAATCATTACGGGGTGTGAGAAGGAGGGACACAGATTCTTTTTGAAGACTTCATGTTTTCTTACTTTATACTTAATGTATTTTTTGGTGTTTGCCTGTGTTACGTGTTAAAATATTTATCTGTGAGTTACATGGCATCAACTCCAGTGACTCTGAGCAGAACTGCCCTTGGAAAACTGGCACTTACCTGAGGTTTTTAATAAGCCTCTGATACTAAAGCTATGATTTGGCTTAAAATTTTCTGGCCAGTTTTTCTAATTAAATGCATCATATTTTCATTTAATGTTACTTAATATCTTACTACGTGCAGTTTCATCAGAATAAGGTGCTTATAGTCCAAGTGCTCAGGCATAGAGTTCTACTGCAGATAAAAATGATAACAAGTAGATATTTTGGTTATTTTTTGTATATAGATAAAAACTGGGATTCTGAAAGGTTTTTACAATCCAAATTCCTACTAATAATTATATTGTTGATGTACTTTTTGAACTTTTCTCTGTTTGGGCAATGGAAATTGTAATTGTTGAGTCTGGTCAGTGTTATTTTCAGGTTCTCCCTAAGGGTTTTGTTTTGCTTGGTGCAGTAGATAATGCAAACAGTTCAGGGCTAGAATTACTAATTTAGAGGTATTGCCATTAGAAATAAAATAAAAGGCTTTGAATATTTTTCTTGGTCTTAAATCTAGTAGGAGCTGGTGTGACTCAAGTTTTGTCATGATTGTACCACACTAAAAATGTATCAGGCAAGGACCTATTTACAGGATAGATCTTACGCTTTTCTGGCTTATAAACAAAAAGAGAAAAATACAGCATATTCACAGAAAGCTTTTGGGTTTGGGTTGTATTTAGCTGGTTTTGTTTAACATATTCACAGAAAGCTTTTGGGCTTGGGTTGTATTTAGCTGGTTTTGTTTAGGGTTTTTTGGTTTTTCTTGTTTTGTTTTCCTTGAGGGCAATGTGCAAATTCATCACTGACATTCTCTGGACTTTCTTTGGTTGTGAGAAGTTCCTGCAGACAGGCTCTTATGACAAATTTATAAATGATTTTGTTTTCGTGCACACAGTGAGGATAATGGTACAAAAAAAAAACAAAGGTAGCTGTAGGATTCTGGAATTCAGGAATAGAAACAAACCCCAGGTATATAACACTGCAGAGCATATTGTAGAGGCACTAATGGGGATTATGACTGTGAGGAAAAAATACCTCAGGGTTTAACATCTGAATCTTGAATTGTTTTAGCACAGCTGTTGACTGCTGCTGAAAAAAGCAGGAGGGAAAAGAAGAATAGAAACACTCGTTCATCAGCAGGTATTTTCATGTAAATACCCAGTTGCAGACAGTTTATTTCAGAATTAGTTCATTGGAATTTTAATTAGCTGAGGTTCTATATGAAGCTTTAATTAGTGTATAGAAAACTGTTTCCAATGGAGCTGAACAATTTATAAAAGATGCACTGAAGGCCAGGAACCAAGCAGACTCTTACTGCATGGATTTGCAAAAGCAGGCAAACCAAACAGGGGAAAAAACATCCAGTTTATCATGTTCTGCTGGGGACAACTCTTTGTGGTAAAAATGCTGCAATGAATTTTGGATTTGAAACCCTCACACTGCTGGATTATGTCTTTGCTTGTCTTTTTGTTCTGTTTCCCTTTGGAGGCCTGCTGGTGGCTCAGAATCAATTGTTGCCCAGAGGGCAATGAAATAGGAGAATTTTAATGGTCCTGCAACTTGATGATTTGCATTGCAGTGTTGCTGCTCCATTTATAGGGCTCAAATCTTCTCAGTGTAAAAGTTTCGAGTTTGGTAAGCCAAGAGTGCTTTGAGTGTGGATCTATCACAATTTATAAAATGCGGCCTTAGTCAGGGGGCTGTGCTCACCTTCTAGATATGGTTAAGGATCAGAGATTTTCGACTTTATTACAAAACTGATCTGTAGATTCCATCAGAGATAGAGTAGGTTTTGTTTTCTATCATATCCTTGGCTTGATTTATTAAAAAAAAAAAAATCATAAACCCTTCTGTTTGTTGAACTGAAAACAAATGGATGTAGGTCTCCAGTGAGCTGAGCTGGGTCAATGGGGGTATTTTCTGCCTGTCTGAATCATAGTGAGATTTTTTATGTTCACTTTGTGTGTCATAAGACTAT
>NW_005054384.1:2490568-2495756 GCF_000277835.1 Geospiza fortis
TGCTGAAGTCAATGGGTGTTTTTGCAATTGCTTTTCAACAGTAGTAGGATTGATGACTGGAACTGAGCAGCTGCTGAAAGGTTAGTTTTAAAGCAGAATTGTGGTCAGAAAAGCAAAGTGACCCTGTCAAGCTGACATGCTGAGAGCACTACATTTATTTTTTTCTCTGTGACATCCAGACCAAATCTGCTCAGTTTACAAGTCAAACATTTTTTATTGACTTCCAGAACTGCAAAGTCAGCCTCAGCCTGGAGAATCAAAGCTGTTACTTCTGCTTCAGTCTGCAGAAGATTCAACATTTAGAGCTTGGCTGACATGGCACTGATGCGTGGCTGAATCCAGCCTGTCCTAGCTCTGGAGGGTGGAAGCTGCTACAGGAAAAATGAATTTGTTAGGACAGCAAACAGACATGGCTTGCAGAGATAAGAAGATATATTGGGGAAGTAAATATTTTTATATCTTACTTCTAGTTGTACCTACCCTTTAATCCTTAACCTCATGCCATGATAAGGACTTAATGTTTTCACATTGTTTTAGTCTGGGGCTACAGCCTAAACTGTTTTCATTGAAAAATATGTTTTCCAAAAGTGTTTGCTTTTTATGATAAAGCTCATTTCAAGGTCAGTTTAAAACTTCAGAAGCCAAATCTGAAAGAGGTGACTCCTTCCAGATCATGCAATTCCTTTTTTACACGGAAGGGTTCACCAAGATCAGGAATATGGATTGGAGAGGTAATTCTGTTTATTCAGTTATTATTATTTTAGAAATTTTAATATTATATAATTGCAGGTGGGGCTTCATCAGATGCTGGTTTTTCATATCTGTGCTTTAATCTGAGCTTGACCTCAGAATCTTGGTGTGGCTGGCTGATTCCTGCCATGCTTTATACCACACATGCCATGTTGGAAAATGTTTGGTGGCAGTCTGGAGCTATTTTTAAGGGCAGCCAAATATTAATGACTCTTCTTTAAGTGTGAGCATGCCCTGCAAAAAATTGTAGGCACAGAGTCAGTGGTGGTTGGGGTGGGGCTGTGCCCAATCATCCCTAACTGGCCCCAGCTGTGCAGCACAGGTGAGCAGCATTAACAGTAACGAGCAGCAGGGCACAGAAGCCTGGCCTGAGGGACAGCGAGGGCAGATGCTGCAGCCTGCTGAAGAAGAAAGGTGTTACTGTGTGTGGGCAGGTGCCTGAAGCCTTCTGAAGAGGTAAGGTGTTACTGTGTTTGGGTTGAAGCTTTCTGAAATTGTGTGGTGGCATTCTGTGTGTCATGGCTGTCTCAACTGCGGTATGTGCTGGGACATTACACCCCATGAACTCCTGGGATGCTGCAAAACCTCATCAGGTTTTAACTGCTGGAGATTTTTCTCATGCCTTCTCTAGGTTTGGCGTTTTTTATTCCTCAAATTCAATGAAGGATCACTAAAATCTTGCTGTTTGCTTTCATCTCTAGAGTTCTTCCTTTCTTCTGTTGTTTGCTGAACGGATTAATGAGGTTGTTAACCTGCAGGTGAGACTTGTTTTTTTGAAAGGAGACTCAGGCTAGATAGGGGAGGAGCTGCGTGTTGATCTCTTCATCCTTGGTTGCTGATAAGCCTTGGAAGGGCAGGGGAGGATTGCTCCTCCCCAGGGAATGACTGAGCATGCACAGGTGAGGAGAGTTCTAGTGAGAAGTTGGAGAGGACAAAGAGTGGTATAGAGGATGTGAGAGGCAGGGAGAGAGCTGGAGAGGAGTAGGGAACTTCTGTGCAAAGGAGCTGCTGCTCTGTGTTGGAGGTGGTAGAAGTTGTGAAGATCTGAAGGTTTGTTCCAGCCAGCGCTGCTGCATGATAAAGGATTATGGAGAAGTTTCAGTGTTCAGGAGCACCAGTCTAGGGTTGCAGGTTGGTTTCAAGTCTTTTTGTTCAGCGCCTTGCCCAGCAAATCCAAAATTACTCTTTTTGAGGCTTTTATTTTTGCCTTATTTTGGTTTTCCTAATTTTCTTTAAGTGCTAATGTCAGGAATTCTAAGTGTTTGGTACCGAAGTGCTTGCTTTTAAAAAAAGTTAGGTGATTTTCTCTTTCTAAATTATGTAAGATGTGATCATCGTTCATGTGGATCCAGCTTTTTTTGTCTTAAATTGCATTGGTACTTCAGGAACTGTGATCTCTTTCCAGTTAGGCAAAAAAGCCTGGGTGGGAACATAAAGTAAAACTGAACTGTGTGTGCATAAAGATCAATGTATTGTATCCAAAAAACGTGAATATTTTGCTGTGCACATAGCTCAGATTTCTTGGCGCAAGCAAGTAAACTTATTTTCTAGACAAGTCCAGGTCTTATAAAAACAAAACCAAAAACAACCCAGCAGGGGGAAACAAAATCCTCTCCCATCCCCCTTTTGGGAAAACAAACAGGTCAACCCACTGGAATGTATGGAAGTAGTCAAGTTAATGACATACAAACCTTAGCTCTGCCTCTATGCCTTTGCAGTAGTAGAAAATCCAATTATTGCTCTTTTTGCCCCCCAAAAAACCCCTAATCTTTCAGGAAACAGCTCATGATTTAGGGGCAGCCTGATGGGCAGAAGGTGCCTATTGACTCAGGCTTTGTCAAAGGTAGATAATGTGTGGTTGCTCATGTGTCAGTGAAAACATGGGCTGTGAGGTGTGCTGTACAAAGCTGATGTGCACCCTGTGTGCTCTGACAGCAGTGCACAAGCCAGGAGAAGCTTTTACCTAATCAGAAAATGTTATGTTTGAAGTTGTTCTGGAAAAGGCTTTCTTTTAGCACTTGAGAAGGACTCATCCCCTTGTCTGTGCTGTTTGTCCAGCTGTGTCTGCCTCCAGGTTCTTCTGAACAGGCACCAGGAGGACAGTGTGGTCTCAGGAGTTTCTTGCTAAAATAATTTGTTTATGAGCAAGGACATGACTGAAGCATCACAACAGTAATATGCTTTTTCTTATAGTGAAAAAAATTAGTTTACCCAATTAGGATTTCAGACCTTCTTTAAATCTTGTCTACCTACCAAACTCAGGTGAATACCATTAACATACTAGAGTTTTAGAAGATGTGTATGAAAATTTCACCTTCAAATTTCTTCTAAGGCAGAGAATTAAACCTGAGAACTCAGGGCTGTTTTGCTTTTCCATGAATCTCTTCCTTTCTCATAATACGTAAATGTACAGAGATCAGATTTGTGGTTGTGGTGTTGCTCATGTTAGCAATGCACAGAAATTGTATTTATTTCCAGTTTGTGCATCATAACAGTAATATGGTTTTTTTAATACAGCAAAAAAGTGAGTTTACCCAATTAGTATTTTACACCTTCTTTAAATCTTGTCTACCTTCCAAACTCAGGTGAATGCCATTAATATACTAGAGTTTTAGAAGATGTGTATGAAAATAACTCTACAGACAAACACTTGTTATAGAAACAAACATTTTATAAATAAAGGAAGTGTCCCACTCTCCTACTAGGAAAATATACAAACCACAACTTCCCTGAAATCAACTGATATTTTTCATCATATTCTCTGTGCTGTTGAAGTGCCTCCATTTCTGTCAAGCTCAATTGGGTTTGCAGTTTTTCAGTATCAGTTCTGTGAGACCTTTTGTGATTTTGGGATGTTCAAAACCAGGAAGGCTCCTTTGGTTTGCACAGCCTCATCAATATCTGGTTTATAAGTGATGCCACAGTCCTGTCAGTTTTACAATGTTCACCTGTCCTGTGAGGTCCCCTGACTTGTGTTAGTCTTAGTGAAACAGAAAATCTTTCTACCTGGGTGTGGTGGTGTTTGCAGGGGTCCCACGACAAGGGAAGAGATGAGAATCTTGACTCCATGTTTTAGAAGGCTGATTTATTATTTTATGATATATATTATATTAAAAGAAAATTATATACTAAAAGAACAGAAGAAAGGATTTCATCAGAAGGCTAGCAAAGGAAGGAATAGAAAGGAATGATAATAAAACCTTGTGGCTGACCAGAGAGTCCAAGACAGCTGGACTTTGACTGGCCATTAATTAAAAACAACGACATGAGACCAATCAAAGATGCCCCTGTTGCATTCTACAGCAGCAGATAATTATTGGTTTTCTTTTCCTCTGAGGCTTCTCAGGAGAAAAAAATCCTGGCAAAAGGATTTTTCATAAAATATATCTGTGACACCTGGGTTTGGAGATGACCAGAAACGGAGCTCTGGAGTGATTAGCTGGCTCAAATGGACAAGTCTCCTTTGAATTAAATAGTGATAATTATGAATTTACTCTAACTTGTCTTTGCCTCCAGTGGCCGATTGCTGGGAGGATTTTGGGAGCATCAAGATTAGCCTGTCCCTGTTGAATGGGGTGGGTGGCGAAGCAGGTTGGCTGATCCTTTTTCACCCTGAAAACCCCTGAGATGGGACAGGGTCCTGTGGGATCCCTGGGCCTGATGTGCTCCAGCTGTGGAGCCCCATCTGGAGCTGAGCAGGCACATCTGGGGCTGGGTGAAAAGTCCTTTTCTCCACCTCCTCCCTTCCCTCAGCCCTGCCCTGGCGTCGGGCGCCCTGCAGAGCCTTTCCTAAAGGGGCCGTGCTGCCTCCTGCTCCTGTAAACAAAGCCTTGGCTAAAGGTCAGCCCATTCCACCCTGGCTGCTCTCTGTGAAAATGTTTGTCTGGTTTGTTGACGCAGGAGGATCTAGAAAGTCTTTTAGTAAAACACTTTTTTTGTTGCTGTTTTTGGGTTTGGGTTTTTTTTTTTATTGTGGTTCTTCTGGGCACAATCTTGCTGTTCAAAGTTCTTTAGCAAAGTTTATATCTCTGTAAAATTAAAAAGAGATCATAAATATTTTATAAATAAATATTAAATGAATGTTATTTAAATAAATATCAAGAAAGAGAGAAATAAATATTTTTATTTAAGAGTACTGTTATTTTTAAAGAGTACGGTTAGAATACCCTGGGGCTCTAGTTCAAATGTGGTGTGGAAGGAAAGGATATTCAGTTTAAATCACAGAATTGGTTCAGCTGGAAGGGACCTTTAAAAATCATTTAGTCCAGCCCTGCTGCGATGAGCAGGGGAATCTTTTACTAGATCAGATTGCTCAGAACTTTATCTAATCTGCCCTTAAGTGTTTCCAGGGATCTACTGCCTCTCTGGGCAGCCTGTCCCAATGTTTCTGCACCCTCATTGTAAAAAATTTATTCCTTGTATTGACTTCAAATGCACC
>NW_005054384.1:2495810-2520091 GCF_000277835.1 Geospiza fortis
AACCCCTTTTAAATATTGGAAGGTTGCAATAAGGCAAAAATTGTATTGTATTTGGATACAGGTAGGCCATAGAAATAATCTGCAAGTATATTTCAAGTATTCTCTGTGAGTTATCCAGGAATATTGTGTTTATTATTTTAAGTGTTGTTTAGCATATTCCTTAGTTACCAATGGACTACAAAGTATTTTATCATCTTGTTGTGATACTAACCCTCCATCCTGCTTCTCTCCAACATGCCAGAGAAATCTTTTGCCTTCTCTGCTTCATTAAAAATATTTTTACATAGGAATTTCCCTGTAGCTAGGAATTCTTCTAGTTGCTCGTAAATTCTGCATTTGTCAGCCAAGTTATAGCAGCATAAACTTAGATATTAAGAGATCTGCAGTCTGTGGCTCCTACTCAGGCTCTTGGTTAGTCTCAGGCAATTAATTGAGAGTCAAGGTGCTGCAGAGCTGGGGGTTTACATATTTGTATGAATTTTTGTTTGTTTCAGCTTCTTTCAGTGTTCTTTAAAGAATAACTCTTCTGCCATTTTCCTTAAAAACAGACAACCAAATATTGTTATGAGAGAAAGAGAAACCCAGCCTAAACCACTACTGAGGCACTGTCACAGACAACTTTGTTAAGAAATTCTTTTATTTACAAATGCATTCTTAAGAAATGAAACTTGACTTTGGAGTTATTAAAAGTAGGGGAGGAGGCTCCCTTATCTGTCCATATTGCACTGAAATGTGCATTTTGTGTTCATGTTGCTGCTCCTTAGGAGTGCATTTCATGTGAGGTTATTCATTCCCTTAGATGTGCACTTTACAGTCTTGGGAGACTCCTGTGGATGACAGAATTCAAAATACTCACCAAATATCTAACTTAGAGTAACAATACATTATTATCAAGGAGTATTAAAAAAAAAATCTGGCCAGCAAGCAGTCTGTCCTCTCTTAAACTTTAGCAACAAAATGTTTTGCCCTTCAGTGTGTTTGGTTCCTGTTTTTGAAGAAATGCTGCAAACTGAGAGCCTATTCTGTTTACAGCTGGCATTTTTCCCTGCAATTAACAAAATTGCTCCTGCCTCCTTTTAAATACAAGTTGGCCACCTCCTCTGTATTGTTCTTTCATGAGGAGTATTCTTGACTTCATTGACATTCAATAATGTTGAGGTATGCTGCTAATTATTCCCAGCATGAATGCCTGCTTATAATTGCAATTTATCATGAATGCATAAGACTGGTTAATGATTTTTTTAAAATATTTTACTTCTTTTCCCTCAAGTCTTGAGAGTTTTATTGTTTCTAAAGCTGCTGAATAAACCTGCTGGCTTGAAAATAATAGTTAATGCATACCACCTACTGGTAATAATTACATCAAAGCTTTTTGCCCCTTCTAGTGTGCTAATGCTGCAGAGCTTTAGGAATTCTTTCCAGCCAAAGAGCTGGATTTTTCTTGAGTGCATCAAGGAGACTTCTAGCAGAAGATGACTGACTTTGCTGTGTATTGAATAGATGTGTGTATTCCTCCTGGGAAATTCCTAGACATAGTAAGCACATTCTCAGATAAATATTGTTCATACACCGCCAACTTCCTAACGTGGTGTAGGCAACAAAGAGCCCTGAAATGGTTTTGAGCAAAAAGGAGCTGGAAAAGTTGATTTCTCTAGCTCTAATGGTGGCAATTTACTGAGCCTGGAGATAAATGCCTGTCTGGGGGCTTTCTCATAGCTCAGAACAGGCCTCTGCTAGATGTGGTTGGGTTTGAGCTCATTCCTGGGTGAGTTATTTCAAATTTGCTTCTCTCACACTGTAGCTCTCCATTTCTCCTGGGGTTGGCTTCAGTTTGGTAGGTGGCTCCACTGCTCTGTAGTTTTGTGCTTGGGACTGATTGCTTTTAAGGCTGGGAGTGATCATTTCTGCCTTGGAAGGAAATCTTTTCTGGAGTGGCAGAGTAATTGAATTTTATTCCTCCATTTCCCCATGTTTCTGGGTAGAGAATGTGTCCTGAATGGCAGAGGCAACAAATACAATAATATATATTCTTTCAATAAAGATTAGCTTTGTGTGTTTTAAACTATAGACACTGAAACAAAATTCCTTGGCTGTTCATGATCATTATTACAATGCTCATGGACTTTGAAGCAGATCATTCAAAGACTAACCAAAAGTGTCATTCTGGACATTATTGCAAAGACTCTCTATGCTCACCTCTGGAGGAGGAGAAAGCCAAAAAAGAAAGTATTTGGGTAGGACTTGATTCATCACTAAGCCCCCAAGTAATCCTATTATATTTTTTTGGACTTGCTGCCAACTACTGGTTCTTGCTACTGCTAATTGAATTTGTGGCATAGGCTTTCAAAGAGCTTTAATTCCCATTACATTGTCTGTACTTGATATTGTGTGTGAAGATTCACTGAAATGTGCAAAGCAGCAAGGCGTATAAAAAAGGGAAATGGTGGCATGAACTCAGAGTGACCAGACAGATTCAGAAAACAATTATGAAAATGAAAGTTATGTTGTTTCTGCCCTGTGACTTCCTATCTGGACTGTGACCTTGAAAGTGGCATTGGGTGCTGCCTGCCTGTGAAAAGCAGCTGCTTTCCCCTCTGCATTTCACAGAAAGAGAAGGGGAGGGATTTGCTTCACTCCATGAAGTTTAAGCACATGTCTCTGATTACTTTAGTGTGGAAATTTTCTCCTTTTTTTTTAACTCTACAGTAAAGTATTTATCCTTGGGTTCCTTTGGTGGAGAGAGGTTTTTGGAGGATGTTGTGAAAATATTTACTATCTGAAGCCATGTAAAATGCTGAGAAGCAATTCCTGCCTAAAGAACCAGCAGCTATCTTGTTCAGTGCAGATTTGAGTCACTTAAAATAGGTGGAAATGACATAATTTTGCTCTTAAGTGAAACAGCTTTGAGATTGTAAGGGGTGTGAGCTGTGGGTCATTTCTGTTTTCTGAGTTTTTTGGGGGGTTTTTGTTTGGTATTTTTTGGTTGTTGGTTTTTGGGGTTTTTTTGCAATTTGTCAGCAAAGAGTAGAACTTTCTTCCAGAGGGTAATTGACTGATGCAATTCTAAGTAAAGCAGGATAAAAACTCTGTGTCTGCCTTGCTTCCAGAGCTGGGCACAGGGAAGACACTGGTGTCAGGAGGAGAAACTGATGAGCTGAGCATGGTGAACTGCAGTTCCAAGCCAGCACAGAGGTAATCCTGCCCATGTCATGGACCAAATGTGTTCCTGAATGACCCTGATGCAAAAGTCATGCCCAAATTGCCTTTCCCCCTCTCTTTTCCTTCCTATTCCAGCTGCAATTATATGGATGAGGAAAAATGACACACCTAAGTGATTTATTTAGGGGCATGAACAGGCAAAATTTTTAAGAAGATTTATTATCATCTTAGAAAAACCAAAACATTGCAACTCACACTATTTTTAGACTGGTCTGTCTATTTTAATCTGGTTCTGATTTTTTTATTTTAAGAAAAGACGGCTTGTGTTTTCCCAGAAATTATGTTGGTGTATATCTGGTATCTGTAGAGGCAAAATGCAGAGAAATAAAACAGCTAGTACCAGTTGTATTCATGTAAATCCTATAACAGTTTGGTAAGGAATAATGCTTAGGTAAAAATCGAGTTAAAAGTCAAGCATCTTGTACTCAATGTTTTAAGGGAGCAAAGTAATTCCCATTTTTCAGTTGCAATAAAAGATTGAGCAGGATGTCAGGTCACTGACGCTCAGCTGGATTAGGAAAAAATGCTTACTAATTTTAAAGCAAACAAAGCCAGGAGAGAACAAAATAATATGATGCATCTCTATTGCCACTTCAAGTTATCAGTGTCATGGAGAAAGTTGGTTCAGCTACAAATTCCTGGGGTAGGCAAGGCCTTGTTGCTGTGGCTTGATGAGATGGAGGGAGGGCAACCTTGGCCTGTGGTTGTCATCTTCTGCTCTTCCCACAGGCCATGGGAAATATTGCTGGTTTATCTCCAGCTGGAATTCCCATGGCCTGCTCATACAGCTATTCCATTCAAAAGCTTTCTTTTCTGTTATAAAACATTTTACATGGTTTAACTTCACCAAACTTTATTTTTTGTACTTTAAGAAGAAAAAAGTGCATTATCCTTTTTTTTCATCAAAAAATGCACTCAAGCAAAAGGAAAAACCTTTTGCTGTTTCTGATGTCCTGCTGTTACTCCCCAGTGTTAATGTCTGACTTAAAGATTAATTAAAATATCAAGTGCTACTGAAATAATTAATAAATTATACAATTTACATTCGATTGTAAGTGGAAGAATGTCTCTCACTTCCCTTTAAAAAATCAGCATGGTTCCAGCAAGGAAGGAAGCATGTTAATTACAATGCCTCCATGAGATTTTACAATTCATGGCTCAGAATTGATCAGAAGATGCAAAGGAAGCAAAGAAAGTATTTTAATGTTTGATACTTTTTTCTAATCCCAAAGGTTGCTATTAAAATACATAAGAAAATCTGTTGTGCCTTTGCAGCAGTTTGGTATTTCCTGAACTTTTGTATTTAGAAGAGTTGGAGACGTTTAGGATTGTTGCTGGGTCCATGCAACTTTTGGCATTGCAGGAACAATGGTTCCTGCAATGTTTCAAATAATAAGACGAGTTTCTCTTATATGAAATCAGAATTAGCTTCTTTAGCTTTTTACAAAATATCCAAAAGTTTCATGGTTTTTGGGGTTTTTTTAGACGTATATGTCATGACCAGCGTTTATACACAATTTTCCTGGCGCATAATGATAAGAAAAAAAGATTGTAGCAGCAGATACAATGTGTCTAAGGCATAGCCAAAGTGTCTGGTGTAGTTTGTAAAATAATTTGTAGATGCCAGTGCATCTTTGAATGCATTTGTTAATTTGGAAAGTAATAGCATCCATTAATAGAACAGTGGCAAGAGGAAGAAGAGGAGACAAGTATCTTCTACAGGACTGGCTATCAAGTTACTACTGGTACAAATCATAAAATCATCTTAGATATGCAATCAAAACCAGTGCAGGGTCAGATTGATCAGATTTTGGTAGGGGGGGAACTATAACTCAGATCTGTAGGAAGTTGAATGGAAGCAAAACTCTTTCTGAAGTGGAAGCCTTGGCTGTTTCCAGCCAAACTTAAATCCCTCTTTGATAGCATGGCAGCTTCTGTGAAGCCCCCATTAAAATGTTTGCACTTGGTATTTTTAGTTTGGGTTGGTGGTTTTTTTTTTCATTTTTCCTCTTTCTCATCTGAAACTGTGAAGAAGGTACTCAAAAAACCAAAAAGGCAAATACCTGGAAAACACAAACCAAAATAGGCATGGAAAAGCTTTATAAGCACTGAAGACAGGATTCTCTAAGTGGAGATTTGTGGCCAGTAGAAGTTGTGCTGCCTCTTCTGCCTGTTAGAGGAGCCTGAGCAGATTTCAGATTTTCACCTCCTAGCTGGAAGTATGAGGGGTGACCCAGTGTCCTGTGCTGGTAGCTCGCTTGCCTAATCCAGGCTGGGGTACAAATTCATGGGGTTAACACGGTCCCATCTGGCAGGATTTATCCCAGGATTATTGCCCTTGTAGCTTCATGGAAAGCTTTTCCTGGGAGATGTTTCCTTGTCACTGTGAACTGAGCTGGGAAATTCATGTCTGCCCGGGACTCCCAGGCCTCTCCATTAAATCTTGTGCTGTCCCATTCCCTGTTGTATAACTTAATGCTGCACAGCAGTAGGAGACACCTGAAAATATCTGTGTTTGTGGTGCAGGCATTTAACAAATTATCTCAACAAATCTGAACAATTACCTAAGTGCAGTGAAGAATGTGTCTGCTAATTGTGATGGTCATTAGTCACTTACTGCCTGGAATCCTCACCTCTTGTAGCTGTTGTTCTGCTACTTAATTTCAGACTTAGAAGTACTCAGTTTATTTTCTGTACATGCTTTAATCGTGTCTATTTCATTACAAGGGCTTTCATTTTACCTGCCAAGGTCTTTTTGGAGTCAGGAAAGATTTCTTCTTGTTTGTATATAACAAACTAACATCTTGATTTTATTTTGGAAAAATCAGAAATGTATCTGACAAGAAGGTCTGTGATTATAAAGGGACTGTGCAGTGTGGATATGGCATTCAGGCTTAGGCAAAACTCTTGGGAAAGGATTTTTTTGTTGTTTTGTTTTACTTGTTTCCAATTTGGATTAACAATTTTTTTTCTTTTTTTTCCCCCTGGGGGAAAAATGGGGAGCACAACATAAAGAATAGCTGTTTAATTTGATAATGCTGATAACTACTGGGTTTTGACCTAAAGGCTCATTAACCTTTGTCCCAAAAAGCTTATCTAAATAATTCAGCGTTTATATTGGGAGTGGGAGAGCAGAGGATGTGGATTTCTGAGCTCTTTTGGAACATCACTGGCTCTGCATTTAGAACAGACTTGACCTTTCTCAGGCTCAGGTCCTGGGCTCAGTGTTCACCAGACTTTCTCAATGACTTTTTGATCTTAAGGAGGGGGGAAGTCCACACTTGTCTGGCTGGAGAATGTTTTTAATTCAGGTTTTGGTTTGCAAAATTAATGCCTTCAGAACGCAGGATGTGTGAGGGGAATGCCATGGAAAGAGAATATCCTGCTCCATAGTCAATTTTGTGGCCCATGTGCTTTTTCTTGAATCACTTGGGGAAGATAGATGATGTTGGTGCTTATGAGACTTCTTGGAAGTTATTTAAATATATTTCACTGCAGTCTTGCACTGGTGAAAAAGAATAGCAAGATCATATGAGGGGAAATACTTTTCTTCTATGCATTTATAGTACTGAGCATCTGTCTTTGCAGATGCAGCAGCAGGGCTGAGTGGTTTTATTCCATTTTATTCCATTTCCGGAGGAGTGGGCATATCCATAGTGACTTCCATGAGTTAAATCTACATATGTGTGATATGTACACTGAGTTAAGTTGTTTTACTATAGAATTTAATACTTTACCTTTTATACTCTGTAATAGAAACATTTTATATTCTTTAAATGAGGTAGCAGAGATTAGTTAGTTAAAGAGTATTTGAGCATATTATTTTCTCTGATGAAAACTTACAAGGAATTTTGAGCAGCTGAGATCATCACAAGTTTGGAAAATGAAGTTTGTGTCAGGAACAAACACCAACTTTATTCAAATCCTCTAAACGCTGATTAAGCAAAAGTCAGGAATTGGTTATGCAAGGGAGAGATTCTTGAGTCTGATTTCAGTTCTTTGCACAGTTCTTGGGGAAGTTTAGGGACTATGAAAGTATCAAAAGCAGAAATTCTTAGCTCATGTCTATAAATTTCATATAAATGATTACAAGATCTGTATGAAAGAAAATGAGAGAGCATGAAACTGATAATCTAAAGAAATAAATTAGAGAAAATTAGCCATCATTGCAGTATTGGACAAATTTGAACTTCAAAACAAATTGCAAGAAGTTTTTCTAAGAAATAAAAGTATTAAACTAAATACTTTAAAAGTATAGGTGGTTCAAGTTGTTTCAAGATTTTTTAGACTGGGTCTTGTGAGACTCTTCTGTGATGTTAATTGGATGTACAGTAAATCTAAATTTTAAACTCCTTCTGACCACTTGCAGTTGCAAAGAAGTGCTGAATCGAGCCAACTACAGCACAGTTGAAAATGAGTGAAATAACCAATTCTGAATAGCCTGAACTTCAAGAGGGAAAAGTCTGTTCTGTGCCTGAATCAGGAAGGGTCCACTGTGTAATCCACGCTAAAGCTGAACCAACACTTCTCAAAAATATCGGTTGATTACGTCTTTTTAAGTGCTTCATTTTGTGGTAATTTCTAGACTGAAATACTCTAAGGCCTTTATAAAAATGCTGCACACTTGAATATTTCAAGTGAATGTGTGTGAACTGGAAGGAAAAAAAAATCCAATGCAAGTGTTAGAGAGAGTGAGATTGATTTTGCCTGAATTAATGTTCTGCTTTGTGTTTTCCTGTGGTGGGGGCAGAGATTGGATCCTCTCTGTGCTCAGTGAACACAGGACTGTGTTTACATTTGCAGGTCAGGATTCCAGTCCCAAACTGTCTGCTTCTTTCACTTGACTGAAGGGAGTCTAGACAAGCAGATCAGAGCAGGGTGTAGTTGTCTGAAGCTGGCTCAGTAGAGTTCTTTTTTTGTGCCTAACTCAAGATATCTGAAAGGAAGGTCTCCAAAATAGCTATTTTGTTTTAAATGTTTCCTTGAGACAGTTTGCCATGCTTGTTATGAGGATTCATAGAGATTAGTGACTAAAAGCAGTGCAACAGAAATGAGAACAAACTTCTGTCCTGGATTAAACCTCAAAGTCAAAGCACCTCAAAGATTTGTATTCACTGTAAGAATGCTGATCAATTTTTTGTTTGGTTTTATTTTTTAAATCTGTTAAAGCTGTGCAATTTCACACAAAACAGGACTGCTTTCCTTGCCCTGATAATTTTTTTTCCCAAGCAGAGGAGGTCAGCAGACAGCCCCAATGTTGTGACTGTGAATGGGTTTGTTAAATAAGCAGAGGAGTTGTTTGTAGTGTGAGGCTTTGGGAGCTGAGCTTACAGCAAGAAATACAAAGGTTAGGAGAGCCTAAACTAGGTAGGCTGGGACTGGGCTGAGCTTTCTGCCACTGGGGGATGCTTAGGTGTCAGAACCCAGGACACTCCTCTGGCTGCGCTGGGGGACTCCAGATCCTGTCAGGGGACTCAGAGACCTTGGCATGGAGTCACAAACACCTGTGCCTTTGATTTTAGCCCTTGGAAATAATTACCAACTTTGTATGAAGAATTACAAGCCACAAGGGTTTGAGTAGAATGATAGTGAATTTGTCCCAGGGTGAAAAAGTAGAATTTTGGGGATTTAGAATGGAGGTTCAAGAGGCAAGATGGAGGAATCTGGGCATGTCCTGTCCTTCTTCTTCTTGGCCTCCATCTTCTGCTGTGATGGTGGCACTTCTGGATTGGTTTAGAGTAGAGACAGACTGTCTAACATAGGTGATAGGTATTGGAAAATTATTGTAAATAAAGTACAGGTAGTTCTTAGTGTAAAAAGCCAACACCACCCCAAGGGTGGTCACTGTGCCACAACCCAACCTGCTGGACAGATCTCAGCAGGTCAGAGAAAGAATGGAATAGATAACAGAAGCAAAACAACCCTGAAAAGCATAGCTGAGGAATCCTGACTCCTTCTTTGAGCACAGGGCTGGGAAAAAAGACTCTTTAATACTTCAGGAGCCATTTCAGCAATACAAACCTGACACTTAGGAGGAGCTCTCCCTAAAGAAATGCCAAAACTGAGGAACTGTCTTCCTCTGGCCGGGTGTTCCTGGCTGGAGCTTTCCCAGTAGTTGGTTTTCCATTCAGGATTGGCTTGGAGCAGTTCTGCAATGCAAACAATATTATTTACAGGGTGCACAAGGGAGAGCGTGTGATTGCACATCTAAAAGCACGAAGCTGGGGTGTTGCAAGGCCAAGCCTCCCTAACTCCTTGTGCAATCCCAGGGGCCCAGAGAAGCTGCCTTTAATTGCAACCCTGATTCTTACTATTGATGCTTTGAAATCCATAGACTAAAGTGAATAATGGCAATGTAAATTAGTTATTGTTTTGATTTGGCATAAGGCAGTTCTGAGAAGATGGGCACCACTCAAATACTTCACTGAGAAGGCAGATTAATGGAATTTGTGATTTGTTTTTTCTTTTTTTTCTTTTTCCCTTGCAGAACACTTTTCTGTCTTTTGCTAATTGAATTTTTGCTGGGGACAAAAATGTATATTTGGTCCAACAGTCTCTCTTATTGCTTGGAACACTAAAAAATTCACAACATCTTAGTTTTCTACTTTAATTCCAAGATAAATCACACTAAAGAATTAAAATCCTCTAATCCATGAAAATATAACTGGGAATCATAATCATTTCAACAGGAGAAGAGCTTCCCACTGTAAACAATGATTTTTAGTTTTTGAGGAGATCAGTTTTAAACCACACAGTGAATACTCTTCTCCAGTAGAGTAAACTGACAATGGCATAACTTCACAAACTTCAGTCTCTTAAGAAAATTACTTGCAACATAGAACAAGCAACTGAAACTTGCTACTGGAAAATTACAGTCTAATGTACAGGGTTCTAATCTAAATTCCTGAAGGAGGTTTATATTTAGGTGCTAGTCCTTCAAAATACTGCAGTTTAACAGACTAATCAAGAATGTGTGAATTGGTTCACCCAGAGAACAGAGCAAATGGGGCTACTTCACTTCTTGAAGCTGTGACAAAGGATCTGCTTGCGCTCCATGATGAATGTGAGTGTGCTGAGCATCCTGCAGGAGCCAGTTGGGATAATCTGTGTGATTACAGGTCGAGTTCAAGCTGCATTTGAGGAGTTTCTTCTTGGAATTTGTCAGGCAGGTTCCCTTTTGGCTCAGCTGCTGACTGTTGTGGTAGCTGTCCTCATCAATTTCAGCTGCATCTTCAGCACCATCTCTGACCTGCCCTTAACAGGGCTTTAAAGAAATGAGGGCAGTTTCTGGGACTCTAAATGAAGCTGAGACTTTTATTATATCTTTATCCACAGTAATTTTGATGATGGTTTTCCAAAATTAATTTTTTTATGTTGTTTTGCTGCATGAGATGGCGGCATCTGATGGCCTCTGCACTGTGGGTAGAATCTGTAATTTGACAGCATAAATTAAAAACCAAACCAATCAGACTCAGCAGTCTGCTAGAGTTGGTATTTATTGTATTCATATGATCCTCTGTGAGGAAAACTGGTGGGTTTAAACCAAAGCTTTGGTGCAGGAACCTTGATGCCATGGCTGCTGATCTGCAGCTCAGGTCAAGGCTAGCATCAGATACTCTGCATAAACAAGCTTTTGTGGTTATTTGTGTTTAGCCAGTGTATTTTATGAGATGCTCTAGCATTTCCCTGGGTTGCTTGTTGGGAATACTCCCAACCCTGCAGTGGAGGTCACAGATAAGAGATGGAGGCTTTTCACTGGCCGTAATTGTCCCCCTACATTAGCATATTTCCATAGTTTGGCTGTCAGGATTGCAAGACAAGAGAAAACTAATGGAAAACTTTATCCTGAACAGAACAAATGGGTTATAAAACCATAAATGCATGCAAGATCATCAATGTGTTTATCTCTGTCTATAATCCTCGGATTGCTGTGAAAAAACAACTGTATTTAATCTGCTTTCTAATACTTGAGGACTGTAGCTGGAGAGCTGCAGTCTGCCACCAGGAAACCAAGCTCCCACTCTGCTTTGATAGTTTTTTGACACTAAACTATTGTGTCAAAATAGTTTTTGCAGCATCTCTGAGACCAGTAAATCGGTTGGAATGTGGGTTGTCAGTGGTGGATTTTCTATTTTGGGTATGGGATTTGTACCACGACCTGACAAGACATGCAGAGGCAGCACAAACATTTCTGGACAGCATCAGATTCTGGAAGCTGGCCTTGTATGATCCTTCATGCTTTATGGCTTAATAGATGAGTGCTGGTGGGTCTGCCAAGGTCAGTGACTCATGGAGGTCCTGAAGCTGCATCTCCAGTGCTCTCTGGCTGGTTGCCACCCAAAACATCCTGGCCAGCTCTGTGTTCTGGCCCCAGTGTGTGCAGGGGCCATAGATGGGCATGCAGTCACAAATTAGGGTGCTGCCAGCAGCAGTGGGTCAGGGACATAAGGGCTGTGTGTGATGGGTGTGTTTTGTCCTCCTGCATCCCCTCCTGCTCCATGGCAGGCACAGCCAGCCAGCAGGATAATTGATGGAGATGCCTCAAAAGTTGATCCCCCTCTGTGGCCACAGCTCTCTTCACAGAGAGCAGCAGGCACAAGTTCTGTAAGGATTTTTCTTAGGGAAAGGAGTGAGAAGCTTAGAGAAGGAGAGAAAACAATTCTTATTTCTACTTGTTGCTCTTGTTGTTTTACACTTGTGGAATGTGTTATGGAGATTGTTTGCTAAAAGTGATTTAGTTATTAGACGCTAGTGGAAGTTGTTTTGTTTCTTTAACTAATTTAGTTAAAGCCGTGTGCTGGCTGTCTCCAGATAGACATGAGTTTTTCTGTAGTATCTCTTAAATATACTATAGTATCTCTTTAGTATGTGATTTAGTATAATATCAGTGTAATATAACTCAGCTTAATAAAGCAATTGTTCAGCTTTCTAATTCATAGAGTCGGAGCACATTATTCCCTAGCTGGGGGTGCATTACATCAACACCCCTCTCCCCTGCCTTTTCCTTCATGTTTTCCAGAATCTGTCTGCATCAGGTCTGGCCCAGAGGTTCTCTGTCAGCTTTCCAGCACAGCAGAGGTTTGTGTTTGTTGATGATCAATGGCAATAATCACTACCTAGTCAAGAAGGTTTGAAAACCTGGTCCCCTGCAGGTGCAGGCTGCCTCTCACCCCTACCCAGCTAACCCATGGAAAATCCTCATCCAACCATGTGCCTACCTGTCCTGGCTTAGTGTTCTGTGCCCCAGAGATCCTGCAACTGCATCCCATTCCAAAGCTGCCCACTCCTTCGTAAGTGCAGGTGCCGAAAAACTCTTCCGCTTTGGTAGAAGGAAATTTGCTGTGAAGTTTCACACTCCACTGGCACACTTCATCCAGAGGGGAGGGCAGATACGCGGTTGCTGTATGTAGAAAATATTCCTCTCTTCATTGCCTCTGTCACCTTTTTATCTTATTGAAACCAACTGAAGTCTTTTAGAAGTCATTTGGATAAAACCTCTGCTTCTGTTGGCTTCTATCTGCTTCTGTGACAGTTTATAATAGAGAGAGGCAGAATATAAGCACAAGCCCTGAAGGTAGAAGGAACAAAACAAAGAAGGTATTTGGCAGGGCTCTTAAATGTCCTCCTGTCTGTAGTAAACCAAACCAAATGAAAGTCATCAAGTATTTCTGCTGTTCTAAACCATGAGTCAGAGCAGTCTCTGCATCTTTATAAAAAGGAAGGTATCCATAGAAGCAAGTACACTGAAGAACAACCCTTTTATAAAATACAGAGGGGGAAAGAAAAAGGTGAGGAGGGCAATGGAAACAAAAAAATCAAACAATTCTTAGGGTTATTATATTTATTTTTTGTAATAGTCCGTCTTTGGCAACCAAGAAGCAGTTGTATATGGAAACTGGAACTTTTATTCTTAAAAATAAATTTGTCTGCAGTAGGAAAACTGATCTGAGAGAGTTCTTGGAAAATTTGCTTTGCTGCTCTACCATGGGTGAGCAGGGCTTGCTCTCCAAGAGCTCAGAGGTTAGTGTACTTTATTAGGACTAATCCCCGACTTTTTGAAGACCTACTAAAACAACTGTCATGGGAAGAAGTCAGGCCTGCAATATTTCCCTGACTTGCTAGACAGAAAATTTATTCTGGGTATGGAAGGGGCAAAGAAAGATAAGACAATGAGCTATAAAAAGATTTAAGTAGAAAAGGGAGTTCAAGTAATAATAACTACTCAGTATACAGTTGTGAACTGTGAGCAAACATTAAACTTTTAAGCTTTTTAATATCTGCATTTTAAAATAAATTATATGTAAGTGTAGTGTTTTGTTTGAACATTTTACTTTGAATCCTTTCCGGGCTTTTAAAATGCATTAAATGAAAAGGTTTTCCAAGCCAGAAATGTGTAAGTTTGTCTTCCCACAGCAAGAAGTTTAGCAAGGTGTAGGTGTAGACTAGGGACACAATACTAATATATCAGGACTAATATGTGCTTTTCAGAATTTTGAAACCAAGATAAATGTTGATGTTTCTGCAGGCAAATGATCTTTTGTTCCTGTGCAGACTCTGTAAATACAGTAAGATTGTTCAGATGTAAATGCTGGTAGAGCATTGCCAAGCTTGTGGATTTTTTTTTAACCTAAAGATAGAACAAAGTGAAAATTGGGGACAAGGAGAAATATTTTTAGAAGTTGTTTATTTTTTTTCCCCCATAATCCAGGCCTGTAGATTGATTTTAGAAAGCTGAAACTTTTAAAAGGATCTGTGTGTGCGTACATGAGCGTATACCTACTTGTACTTTAGTTTCAGGTGTGGAACCCTTTCTCCTGGAAAACGATTCCGTTTTTAATGGCTAGAGCTTTTATTATTGAATAAGATGTTCCAGAAAAAAAAATCAAAAACACTTTTATTCCAAGTTTACAGTTGGCTTTCTTTTTGTAATTTACTAAAAAAATGCTTGTAATTGTCTGTAAGCAAAACGTATTGAAATGGTTTGATGGATGGTATGGAAGGAGTGATGAGAGCATAACAGAAAGGCACCATAGATAAAAAAGAGTGTTGAGAGGGGCATGAAATATTTGTACACATGTGTTCCAAGTCTACATCCACTTGTGCCTCTAAGAATTGAAACTCCTGGTTATTTTTTTCCCACTTCCTCCACTATTCTGAGCGAGGCTGTGCCTGCACTGGCTGTTATTGCAGCACTCAGATCTCTGCTGTGCAGCTTTAGCACCTGAAATTAAAAATTGAGGAGCTGAAATGAAGTTTTAGTTGTGTTCACGTTGGGCCGAAAAAAAAAATAATGCTGTTGAAAAGGATGGTTGGAAATGCAGAGTGCTGGAGTAGCTCCTGCCTTTCCAAATGTTAAAGTTTTATAGCTTGGTAATGACAAGCTGACTATAAATAGCAGTAATAACAATAATTTTATTTATTGGGCACCCTTCTGTCGTTAATATCCTGTTAGATGGCTCACAAAAGGTGTAATCTGCTGTTAATGTCCTGCTAGAAGCCTCATAAAAGAAATAAAATAGAAAGGCAGTTTAATGTTTAATGGTTTATGCTTTTTCTTTCATGTTGATGTAGAAGATTACAGTAAAAAGGCCAATTTTGCATCTACATTGAAATTAATGGAGTTTCAACAACTTATTTTGGATCTGAAACAGGTCCAAAATATGTTAATACTTGTTCTTCAGATTCAGTCAGCTGATGCTTGAACACTTGTGATTGATTTGCAAGGTACCCAAACTGGATTAATTAGAAGAGAAAAATACTGTTTCTCCCTCTAAATTCTGCTTACTGCAAACCCCTCTTGCTATAAAATGTCATGTTCTGGAGGCTCCTTTTCCCCATCTTCTGACTAAATTGCCTTTTCTTGTGCTCATTCTATTCATCTTTTATGTTGCTCATTAAAAATGTTACGTTTTATGCCCCGTATTGTTCACAGTCTACAAGGTTTTTATCACTTAGATAAAAGCAATCTACTTGATGCACAGCTGCTCTCCAGAGTGATCTGATTGCTTTTGGGATGGGCTTCAGACACCTGAAGCTGTGCAGAGCACTTCTCTGCTGTTTGCAAATAGCTAAATTAAATTACTTGCAGATGAATTTGGTTTATAACATATTCAAAGGAGATTTTTCAGATTTACGGACAGTCTGTTGTGCTTTCTAGCATATAGTGTGGTCTTTGAGTGGCCTCACTGATTTCTTGAGGAATGAGGTGTAACTCAGCTTGAGCATGACTTCCTTTATCTCACTCCTCTCGGGGAGTGGGAGCAGGGGGAAAAGCAGCTTGGTCCTGGAGAGGAAATACAGGTTTTCCTATTCATGTGGAATTTGATGCCTAATTACTTACAAGGTCTAAAAGTTTGTGGGGCCTCTGCCCTGGCTGTGTTGTACCTGCCCCACACACTTTGGAAATCCTGTTATGAGCTCCTTGACCTTCTCCATGTCTCCGAGGCACTGGGAACCCTGATCCCAGCCCAAGATTTTTTGGGTAGCAGGATACCTCACTGTTCAGGCACTGGAGCCTAAATTTTCCTTGCTGATTTAGTTCTAAAATGGGACTGGTGGCATCCAGCTTCTCTCCATTGTGATTTTGTTTTTACCTTACACAACCTGCTTGTTCTGAAATGAGCAAAAACCTCTTACTGTAAAAAGTTATTGCTTTGCTCCAATCCCCAACATATTTTCATATAGAGTCACTCATAATAAAGTGAACAGGAGGTTTTTAAACAAAAGTTCTGTGTTGTTCAGTGCACATACTGAGACCAGCTCTTCTAACTTAACAGCTTTTCTTCCATTTATTGAATATTGGGGGATTTTTATTATTTTTTTTAAAGCTGTCAGCCTGCTTGCAGATGGTGTCACGCATAGGTGGTAACAGTCGGCTGGTCCCAAATGCACTAACACCACACCTCCCTAGGAATATATTGCTTAGCTGGCTTTGGTCCCAAGATAATCAAACAGTTGCAAATCCTGGGTCATGAAACCTCATCAAATTCTAGCCACAGTTAGCCCTGGTCACTGTGTTGCTAAGCCAAAGTCATTAGACTTTTTGCTCGTGGCAAATATAAATCCTGTTTAGATTTGATTAATTTTTCAGAGTTTTTAAAGCTATTTGCTCTAACAAGAACTGTGCCATCCTCTGTGGGCTTGAAACTGTTTTACAAAGTCTTTTCTGTGGCTTCTTAAGCACTGTCTGGCTTTGTCCACACTTCATTAGAGGCATGTAGTGGCTCAAGAGGATTAGGATAACGCAAACCCAGCCTTTCTACTCCCAGTGGAAATTAATCTCTTGCAAAGAAAGCTGTGCAGGTTTTGTTCTTGCTTTATTTCTTAAACTGCCTGTAGCTCTGTCATCATTTCAGACAGTGTTTAAAGACCCCAAGTGAGGCCCACTATAGTAAAATATTTGATTATGGCTTTCCCTGATACAGTAATTAGGCTGATACAAGACTTTATCTTTGAGCTTCTAAAGTGTTTTCTGCAGTGGCAATGCCTACTGCTCTAGATATTGCTACAGAGTTGTCAGAACTAAAAAGAATGAGAGGTTTTGCATGGCTGTGCCTGACGCAAGGTAAAGATCTGCTGTTCCCAGCACTGCTGGCTACCACAGCAATTCAAACCCTTCAAGGACAGTTTGGATGGGGCTTTGAGCTTCCCCCATGGCTGGGGGCTGGAAGCAGATGGTCTTTAAGGCTCCTTCCAACCCAAACCATTCTAGGATTCTCAGTGGTGGTGAAAGATGTGGCAGCAAACATTTGCACTCTGCTCCCAGCTGCTGTCCTATTTCCCTTTCCTGCTTCTTTCTCTTTCCCCTAGCAAGAAATACTTAAAAAAACAAACAAAACAGTAGTTCTTGAATTACTTGCAATTTTCACAAATAGAGCTGGTACACCACAAAGTGAATCTTCATGCCTGTTGTCAGAAGAGCTATGCAGTGTATCCCACAGTGGTGTAGATGGAGATTTAAAGGTGAGACTGGAAATAAAGAGGAAGGATTTGATGCAAGCCTTGCCACATTTGTGAAAGTAAATATGTGCAGGAAACTGAAGACATAGTCTGTGAGCCAGCAGCAGGCATCCCATGTCTGTAGTGTTGGTGTGAGTCTCAGCTGAGCCCAGCTCACTTCAGCCTGGACTAACAAGTGTGGGCTCACATTGAGTGGCCTCTTCTCACCTGCCCTGCTCTGGAGCAGGTGAGTGGTTGAGACTTGATAGCTCCTTATCTGTCTGCACACCTTGCAGAATTCTCTATTTCTGATGTTCATGGAGCTGAAATAAGATTCTTTTAATCTTTCTAATCAAAAGAAGATACCTGGCAATTCCCTTTGTAATCATACTGTAAACAACTGTGGGTAATTGTTTTTTATTTTCTTTTGTTCCTTTCTTCATTTCAGTCTTCTCCACTGATCTGTGTTATACATAACCATGCAAAGTAGTAATCAAAGAAATGGAAATAGATTCAACATTGGTAACAATGCATTTGCACTTCATTTTGTTTTACAAATAAGAAATAATTTCAGACTGTACTTGGGCTGTGCCAGGAATATAATTTTATTCCTGGGAATCTCCTTCACCAAAAGTTATCTGTACAGATTTCTGGGTTGGAATACTGGAGTATCTGGAAACTTAATTGAGTTCTGTAATGATACATTTTTACAGGCTTACAGAGAAAAGATAAAAGCTGAGCTTGATAAATATTGAGGCTAGATTTGAGGCTCAGCTGACGAGATAGTAAAGCTGTGCAAACTTTTCTTGTGAAACTTCAGCAGGCCCTGGGAAGAATCATGTCTGAAGGTGAAAGTAAATCCCTCAGAGTTCTGGTGTCAAACCAACCTTGATTTTACGTGGAAATTTTTTTTATTCCCCAGCTGTAAAACATTAGGGCTGTCATTTCTCATGAGGCAGGACCTAGAGTAAGATGCTTGCATTTACCATTAATTTTCTGGGTTTTTTTATGTGAGTCCTTCAACTTTGACGAACTTGTTTCTTGCACTTTCCTTATCATGTTTGTATACACATACATATCTTGCTTATCTTGGAAGAGGACTTCAGGTCAACATTATCTTTTCCAAATGTCTTTTCAGTAACTGCTTTTCTCTTCTGCCCCAGACACCATCACACAGCAAAAGCTTCATCATTCATTCACAATGTATGGGCATTTCATTGTAGTTTCTCATGCTGCTTTGTTTTTTGGTTTTTTTTTTTTCTTTTAAAGAAATATCTTTTGACAGAGGAAGTTGGGGAGGGTGGTGTACAAGTTCATCCTGCCTCTCATGACCCCCATTAAAAAAACCCAAAACACTTTATTGAAAAAAAAAACTCCAAAAGAAGCCAAACAACAACAACTAAATCTATAAATGCTTGTGTTCAGTAGAATTTTCATTAAGGCTGGTTAACAGATCTATAACTGCTCAGCTGTTGCCAATGGCATTTTCATATTGCACCTTCTGGGGGTTACTGTCTTGCTATTTAAAAATAAATAGACTGATATATAGGCAGACACACCAAAAAGAGGTGGCATTACTGACAGCTCCACTATAACTTTCAGCCCCTTAACATAAAACTCCACCACTAAATCTCTCAGGGTAAACTATGCAGAGATAGAAAAGCCCCAAGGTATTAAGAGTGATTTTGATATAAATTCCAATTTTATTTTATGACTATTTTACAGCTGCTTCTAGATATCTTCTCTCATAAACTACAAGGTACAAGGCAAATGTTACATCTTTTTTTTTCCTTCTGCAGGGTTTCAGACAGTTGGTTTATTGTGACATGTTAGCAGCCTTTTCCCTGCACTGCACATTCAGAAGAATGAATTTTAATGAGACCAAGCTAGCAGAAGGCCCATAAAGAAGATGCGATTATGTTTTAAGTATTCATAAAAAAAGTTACATTAAATTTACACATTTTGATTTTTGTCTGTGACAGTCAAAAGAATTAGACTGAGAGGATATTGCAGAATCACGAAATGATGAGGGTTGGGAGGCACCTCTGGGGATCCTCTGGTCCACCCTCAGTGCTGGAGTAGGGTGGAACTTCTTAAAGGGGGAAAAAAAATTGTTCTTGTTCCCCAAGAAATGTCCTCACTCTTGCTGTGAGGACAACAATGCCACAGTGGTTTTGATAACCATGAGGTAGGTCTGCTAAGCACCAGGAGGTAACTTTTCATCTTCAGATAAAGACATAATTAATTGACCTCTTCATCACTCTAGCAAGTTAGTAAACATTAAAGATGATTAAATAAATGTTGTTTTCAAGCTATGTGGAAAAGTTAGCAGCATGTATCTGGATGTTGTTAGATTCCAGACATGCCCAGAACCCTTGGTGTGCAGGGGAAAGCAATTTTAATTGTACTTTTTTATGTAAGTCTGTGATGCCTAATAGAGATGTTTCCTTCTTTCCTAGCTGATACCGTACCTTGCCAGAACATTGTAAAAGTGTGAGCTGAAATATTTTCTTCTTCTTTGCTGGTGTCACATGGGAGCCTGTCCTTTAGCAATCCTATGTAGCAAAATAAACCTAGTCATGTATTTGCAGGGTGCCAGGACAAAGGGAGGAATGATGGATCTGACTCCATGTTCTCAGAAGGCTAATTTATTATTTTATGATGCTGTATTATATTAACGAATACTATACTAAACTTTACTAAAGAATACAGAAAGGATACAGACAGAAGGCTAAAAAGATAATCATGAAAACTCGTGACTCTTTCCAGAGTCCTGACACAGCCTGGCTCTGATTGGCCATTGAGTCAAAACAATTCACATGAAACCAATGAAACAATTTCCAACCACATTCCAAAGCAGCAAAAAACAGGAGAAGCAAATGAAGATGATCTTGTTTTCCTTTTTCTCTGAGGCTTCTCAGCTTCACAGGAGAAGAATCCTGGGCAAAGGGATTTTTCCAGAAAATGGTGACAAACCTAGGCCTGGGTATTGCCTGTTTCTCCTTGCTAAAGGTCTTTAAAATATCCCAAAAAGTCTTCCCCCCCACCCAGAGCCAAATGTATATTAGTATAGGCTGAACATGTGAGGAACAAATAGTTTTGCTTCCAAGTCTGTGAAATCTTCCTCTCTTGAACCCTGCTAATGATTTCTAATTTTTAGCGTGGGGTTAATTTTTCATAAATACAGATTAGCTCGGCATAAATATAGTAATCAGTGTCACTTTATTAAAAGCTCCGGCTAATTTTAATCTCAGAACTGGGGGAATGTAGAAATGGAACTTTTCATGGACTGGTATGAAATTTCAGTTTTACTTTACCCTTAAAAGTTCTTCCTGATTTAATTTAGTTCTTCCTTTCTAATGTGTCTACCTACATAATTATTTCAAAGATAAGCATTTAAAATATTGGATCTTGTATTTTGAACACAACTCTGTTTTAGATTAAGGACCTTCTTGATGATGCAGGTTTTTTACAACTTGTGTGGTTGTTCCATTTCAGTTAGTTTTAAAAAATATATTTCATATAAAGTTGATACCTCTAGACAGAAAATAACACATTACAAACAGAGGCAACATTGGAATAGTTTTCCAGAGCAAGTGGTCAAAGTATACACAAGTTACATCTTGAATATCCAGATACTTTGGAAAAACTGCTTCTGTTGTATTGCATTCCTACCTTTCAGAAAAAAAAAAAACAAAAAGATAATCTATGTAGTGCATCGAATCATAGTAAGTGATTATTGATGTCTTGGTCATTAATTTTGCAATGACTATCAAACAAGAAAAGCAATATTCATCATTGCAATAAAGCAAATTAAACAAGATGTTTCCTCCAGTGCTTTATCCTGAATAACAGGAGCCTGTGAAATGATTCCACACAGGAGGGGAACGCTCAGTGCTTTTGCCCCAGGCTGAGGTGCCACTGATAACATCTAAATAAATTGATGTTGTTAAAGAGCACAAACTCCCCGGGGGGGATGCTTACTTGGGTTTAGAGAGTAGTTTATTTTGGTTACAGCTTTTGCTGTTTATAGCCAGTTTGAGGGGAGCTGAATTCTGTTATTTGTGAACTGGGAGAAGATTGTCCATAGCAGAATCTGTTTCCATTGGTTTAACCAAACAAGGTTCTAATCTCAGCCGAGTATTCAGCTACAGCATGTGTAGAAAACAAGGCAGATAAATACTCTTAAGTTTATGGTGTATTTGGATCTGGCTGAGATTCTCATCTGGGCTTTTAAGACCCTCAGTAAACAAGTAGCAGTTTTCTTCCCTCTTTTTGCTCATCATTGCAACCATTGTTGATTGAATAGGGGCTGTAATTCAGAGCAGAGTTTGACGAAAGCATTTCTGTATTTCCCCATTGTGTAATCAGAAATAGGTCCTGGGCAACAGGCTGCAGTGGGCTTTTTATTGTAATTTTTCTTTTTATTTATTTTTTCATAGAGGAGATGAGCACAGAACTGTCTGATCTTCTTGATAAGTTAGAGTTTGTGTATTGCTTGCTTGGGTCCTTCTACCTCCTGTGCTGTTTAGGTTTAGGAGTATCTGTCATAAAGGATTGAACAAATTTTGTTTGTTTCTTTTTACAGAAAGACACAAAATCTCAGTTTGAATCACACCAAGAGCAGAGGTTGGTCTCCCTGTGAAAGGTGTGGGTATATCAGTGATTTGCTGTATGCAGCTGAAGTCCAGTTTGTGTTGCTTTTGTCATTTTGTTGATGCACAGCTTTGTAGTTTCCAGGCTCTACAGAGGAGATGAGTGCAGAACTCTCTGATCTTCTTGGTAAGTTAGAGTTTACATGTGTTGCTTGCTCACTTGGGTCCTTCTGCCTCCTGTGCTGTTTAGGTTTAGGGGTATCTGTCATGAATGGTTGAACCTAGTTATTCTTTATTTTCACAGAAAGAAACAAAATCTCAGTTTGAATCACACCAAGAGCAGAGGTTGGTCTCCCTGTGAAAGGTGTGGGTATATCAGTGATTTGCTGTATGCAGCTGAAGTCCAGTTTGTGTTCCTTTTGTCATTTTGTTGATGCACAGCTTTGTAGTTTCCAGGCTCTGCTTTAATTTGAGCCTCCTGTGTGAGACATATTCTGCTTTTATCAATAGCTGATCTGGAACTGTAAATTGGGGAATTCTGGTTTGGTTCCCCCCTCGCTCTTTGCCATCTGATATTCTTTTCATCTAAGTCTCACTTATCTGCAGCTGAAAAAAAAACAAAACAAAAAATAAACCAGTGTCTCCATAGATGAATGAAACATCATTGCTGGAATAAAACAACGCAACTCATTTTAAAAAGAAACAACCCTGATCTGAAGATGTAACTGCATTCATGATCCCACTGGAAAAGTTATTGATGTTCAAGTGGAATTTCCTGTGTGTCAGTTTCTGCCCCTTCAGATTCATAGAAGTAATTATAAGTTCATTTAGGCTATCCAAGTTTCTGACAGGTGTTTTTTATTTTTTTCTTAATAATGAAAAAAGAACTTCAAGAAAGGAAACAGTTTTTTAATCTAAATTCACATGTTTGGGCTGTTGATTACAAAGGAAAATATTTGTGTTTTTCTATGGGAATGTGGAATGTGAAAAAAAATGTAGTGAAATGATGGTAAAAGAAAAGCCTATAAAGACTACAGAATTTCTGCAATAAGTAATTTTAGTATTACAGTTCTGTGTTTCTCTTATTACTGTTCTCTATGAAAAAATAGCTACCAGAAATACTGTTCCCCATCTCTTTTCTAATACGTCTTGTATTTTGTTTACCCACCAGGCCCACTGCAGTCCCAGCCTGCTAACTTCTGTTTTGGAGCAAATTGAAATGTGGATTTGATAAAAGCTGTCAAGTATTTTACTTGAACAATAGATCAATCGTGTGATGAAGACTTTTTAATGGATTTTTTTTTTTTTTTGGTTTTGGGGAAGAAAGGCCTCTTTTCAAGAGAAAAAGCAGAAAGCTAACTGAGAAAAAAATTTCATGGGTAGTGTAGTAACATCCAGAAACAGACAATAGGTAATGAGGATTTATTCGAATAATGTCAAAAGCGTTTTAAACCATAAAGCAAAAACACCAAGTGAAACTTTATCACTCTATCTAAATGCAGTATTCTTAATTTATTTTCATAGCTTTGGGCAGGATTACTCCCTTATTAATGCAGAGATCCAGTGTCATCACACGAGTCACCCTTCATGTCCCTGCTCTTCTCTATTACCACACAGAATTATCTGTGTGCCTGTTTGTATGTAACCATGTTTTTATAGAAGGATGGAAATTTTCTGGTGCTTTTATTAAATGCATCATGGTAATTATGACCTTATTTTTAAAATTTTGCATCTTTGCTGCTTTCTAGTCCAGCTACAGGAGAGAACACTGTGTGACCTCACACAGTGTTAGAGTGAAAGAAAATATTTTCTCTTCAGTGACAGAAAAAAAGAAATGAGGGGTTTCTTTGGTGAGGGTTTTGTAGGGCTTTTTTGGCTGGTTTTTTTGCTTATTTTTGGGGTTTTTTAAAATTTTGTTTTGTTTGGGCTTTTTTTTCTTTTTGTTTCTCTAATTTAATGATTAGTCCAAACTGTTAATTTGGGAGTGCATGGGGAAAAGCTTGCAGTACATGGCAGCATGAATTATAAGTATTATGAAATTGATATGTGTAATAGGTAATACACAGATTATCTTTAATGATGCTGAGTGCAAACATCCACAATGAGTTTTTTGTGAAGAAAAGCCAATTTATGGGTTGTTTATGGATCTTTTTTTTTCCCAGTACGTGCATACACTATATAAAATGAGAATTCTGGATTGTCCCTAAAGTAAATCTTTTGAGATAATTCTAAGCAAGCTAATGGAAATCTATCCCGGCTTTCATCCTGGACAAATTCATAACCTATTTCTCCATTTGTTTTCAGTAGTTTTGCTTCCAATAATCTGTAGAAACATAATTAAATTTCTATTATTAAAAAAACTGGAAAAAGCAATATGCAGTGGTCAGTGATCCTGTTATTGTAAGGTTAAGAGGCAATCTTTGGTTTTAATTGTTTTATTCTGGTTTTAACCTTTGCATCCTACTTAGTTTCATTTTGGAGTCATGCTCTAATCCTGATGCCCTATTTCAGTTGGTCAAACACAAACAT
>NW_005054384.1:2520108-2522739 GCF_000277835.1 Geospiza fortis
AGCAGGAAACAGAAGAACACTTAATACTGGTTACATGTATAGATAACGACCAAATTCTGGAGGAAAAAATAAATTGTAGATTTTAATACCAGGAAAAGAACACAATTGCTTTATAAGATGGCAGATACTTTAAATAATCTACAGAAGGATTCCTAAACTTAGTTTGTAAATTTTCTTTGCCAAATATAAGTTGAATTAAGGTTTTCACTATTTCTTTCAGGGTGATACTGAGACCTGATATTGAGTTCTATATTGAGATATTGAACTGCTGGGTACTGAACTGCTGTTGGATATCCTGCGTTGTTTTATGAAGTGTTTATTCAAGTTAGTGACTTCTGCTGATAACTGAACATCAAATAACTACTCGTCCTTCCTCTTAGTACTCCATGGAAAAACACAGGTATGAAAATGACCCCAAAGTACTTTGTTAAAACACAAAACACAAGACACATGAAGGAATTTGTGATTCTGTGAATCTCTCAAGGTTGTTTCTATTATTTCTTTATTTTTCAAAAAGTAATTAGTTTTGTAAATGATAAATAAGCATTTATTGTACTTTGTGTTTCTTGTGCAATTCACACCTAGAAGACTGTGAATTTGCCTTACCCTGACTTTCAGGAGCATTTTCAGGTGTGTTCTCAGAAGGGAAAAATGGGTGGCTTGGTCCACTTGTCCCACTGCTTCTCAACATCTTTGCAGTAACTACAATGGTTTGGGGTTTTTTGATCTTTGAAGAGCCCTAGGAGGTGTTGTAACAAATAATTAAATTTAAAAAGTGGGGCTTTCTTTGAGTCTGTAAGTTGTGCTTAGTAGGAGCTATTGTTTCTGAGTGAAGAGAGAGAGAACAGTAGAGATTAATGAAAAGAAGGAAAAAAAAAGAGATTTGTATCTTGTCAAGAAAAGATCCTTATGTTTTCCCTTGTTCAGGTTAGAAAATTATGAGCCCTATTTTTAATCCCAGTTCACAGCAGCGGAACACCAGGTAGTTATTTCTAGCATCTGTTTGACATAAAGGAAGGTATACCCCAAAGAGACACTCTTCATAAACACTGAGCACCAGAAATACTGTTCCTATTAAATTGGACCACATGAATAATACAGGAGTCATGAATTTAAATTATTACTGGCATTTGGAGAAAATGGCAGTATTTCAGCCATTAAATAACAACTTTGCTTTATTTCTGGAAACAGAAAAGTTATTAAGTTTTAAATCATATTGATGCTGTGGCTCAGATACATTTCTGGTTCTCCAACCATCCAGACATATCTTGACAGTGCTGTGTTGCGCTGGAATTGTTTTCTCAGAGGCCTTCAGCCCACTGCTATGAGGTAGCTGAGCTGTACCAAGATGGCATTGTCATAAAAAGTAGAGGTGCCACAGCTTGTGGAGTTTTTGAGGTGCATCATCCCCGCCCATTTTGTTGTATTTGTTACTACAGCCCTGGAAGAGGGGGTGTCAGAGCAGTTATTAAAGCTGAAAGGGGTGCAGCACACTAAACAGCATTGTCACAGGAACCTCTCCCTGTTCTTTGCTTTTTGTGTGTCCTTAACACAGCAGGGCTGAATAAAATGGGTGAATCTTTGAAGTCTGCAGTGCCTGAAGGCTTCCCTCCCCTGTTCCTGCTCTTCCTGCCCCCCACACCATACTTCCTAACTAGTGACATTAAGTTCAGATGAGTTGGAAAAATAAGTGTAGAAAGAAGTGCCTGCTTGTGGATGAGGTCTATGAGGGGCTTATATCAGAATGCAGAGGAGGAGAATAAGTTTGAATCAGACAATTTCAGCACAGGAAGCCAAAATCCTCCGTTTTCTGCTTTAATGTGTCTTGTATGATCTTGAGAGAAATCATTTAGTTATGCCTTGACTTTGCTTTGTGAAGTGAAGTTACTTTAAAAAAAAGATGCTGCATTTGCACAAGTGCCAAAAACTAAATAGAAGAACTGTAAACTGTTTCAGTTTGTGAGAAGTCTCTCTGGTTCATATTGGTTTGTAAAAAAAACCAACTGGATATGGTGACCATAAGAAAAGATTTCTTTGGACTTTCAGGTCTCTTGTAACTTCAAAAGGGGAAACCTTTTTGGAGGGAGGAGATAAAAGAACTGGTTATAGAGAAGTGACCTGACATGAAAAGCTCAGAGACTTGCATATGCAGGAGTTTCACACCTCCCTTCATCAGAGACACACGAGACCATCAGAAACCAGAATGCTAAGCAGGGGAAAACACAGCTATAGAAGAGTTGCAAATCCAGCATAACCAAAATAATCTCTAAGAGGAAAACACCTTTGGTGATGGAAAGGAGTAGTGAGCATCACAGGAAGCTGCATGTGGAGCTCAGGCTGTGTACGGACAAGGCTGCATAAAAGCCAGGCTTAGACTTTGTGAGAAGAGTCAAGGCAAATAGGTAAAGTTATTTTCAGGTACATGCACAAAAAAGGAGACCAATGAAAGGAAGTTTTAAATTCGAATAAGATAAAGAGGACAAATGGCAAAATAAATAATGCTACTCACAATTTGTAAGGATGATGAGGCTGAGTGTTGGGCTCTCAGATGGGAGAAGACAGGAAAGAAAAAGGTGAGAGGGAATGAAAGCTGAGATGCAGTATATTTTATTTATATTTATTTACTTCTGA
>NW_005054384.1:2522786-2538590 GCF_000277835.1 Geospiza fortis
AAGCATCCATTTCTGTTGCCATGTGCAGGCTGATACTTTATAAGAAAGCTGAGCTGAAAAACGTGTTTTTCAGGAGGAGCAGGCGCTCACAGGGACCTTCTGAGCCACCACTGCTGTGGGGTGTCTGTGGGGCAGGAATACACCAAACTGAAAGGGAAATGGAAATATTCTTGGCACAGAGGAAGGGCAGGAGCTGCCCTCCCAAGAGCTGTACTGCAGAAAACTCCTGGGTTAGAGCCTACAGCTCTGACCACTGTTCCTCCAGCAGAATGAACCCAGCCTGGGCTGCAAGTGCTACAAAGAGGGTGAAATGACTTTTAGAGAAGCTAGCCAAGCAGGGGAAACTAGAACAGCTCTGGGTTTTTACCATCTAGTAAAACTAACTCTGAAAAGGATTGTTTTGGTAGTGGAGGATTAAAATAAGAAACATCACTGATCGAGGAGTTTTTGTGCAGGATGGAACTCTGGCATCATTGAAGTGGTTTTGGTTTGGGGTGGGGAGAATGGATAGAATCAGCCTCCCTGTCATTAGCAAACAAGCTGTCCACATTGTTTAGAGTCAGAGGGACTTGTTTTTCTTCCCTCCTCACACAAATACTCATATATTATTAATATCTAAATCTATTAAGGCCACAAGTGCATCACAAATTGTGCCAGTCTATTTGTGCTATGAGGAGTGGTTTTATTTAAGAAACCTGAGTAATCCCACATTCCTAAAATAGCTTGCATGTTACCCCTTTCCTCCTTTGCGCATTCCTGAAATTCTCCAGGCTTCTGAAAGATAAGGCTTGAAAATTAACTTTTTTTTAAAAAATTGTAATATTCTTCACTTCGTCCAATACATTTGTATGATCCACATGAAGAAAACAATAAGATTTGTTTTTTTCTTCCTTCTGTGTAGGGCAAGATAAAATGGAAATAATGGTTCTTTAGGCTAATTAAATCAAAGCAACAGCAAGGCAGCCACAGTCTAGATTAAGACACTTTTCAAGAAATCAAATTAAGAATAGTTTAAGGCCCCCTTTTTTGTGTCCTATGTAAAATATTGCAACAGCCCAACTCCTTATCCTTAGCTTTTTTGTGCCACTTCTCAATTAATTTTCTCCTCACAGAAATAAACATTTTAATCAGCATGTACAATAACACCAATCACTGATGGTAATTACTCTAAGTAAAATAGCTTTTTTTATTGTAGCAAATATAAAATGACAATTCTAATTATGTAACATCTCTAATGCCTTAATGATTTTAGCCCATTTTCCATGTTTGTACATGAAAGCTGGCTCCATATTTTTACTGTTACCAAAGTTGCACAGAGATATTATTGGGCTTTAAATGTTTATTGTCATCTTAGCAAAGTGGCTTTTATTTTTTGTTTATGTTCTAAAAGCTTGGCAGAGTAATGGCAATCCACAGACTAATGGCTAATCTGGGTTTGTGCCAAAGGAGCAGTAATAGCTACAAGCACAGAAAAAACCATCAGAAGAGTAAATGCCAAATTAATCCCTGATGGAACTATTTTGCCTTAGTGCAGTTGGGCTGGAGAATGCATCTTTTACATTGTGCATCCTGTTAGAACCCATTATTTTCCAAGGGAGATTGCACAGTTGGGCACACAGGGTTCAGCCCCTGCCTTTTTGGCTGAAAAAAATCCCAAACCTCGTTTCAGCTGTGGCCTGTGTGCCCTGACACCTAAACCAGCTGAATGTGCTCAATCTCCCACTGAGAAACCTCAAGGAGTTACGGCTCACAACTGAATTTAGCCTGTTACAACTCTGAAATGCCAGAAAACCCTCAAGTGATCAGGAAGTTTTGCTAAAGACAAAAGAGTTGTAGGTTTTAATGGCAACATGTTACCACTTTTTAATTATATTCTTTTAACCTATTAGTACATTTATTTATTCCCACAAAATAGCAGAATTGTTTTTTGGAGACAGAGTTCATAAGCTCATTGTCATTTGTAACGTTCTTTAGAGAGCAGCAGTGTGCCTTTGCTGCTGTTGCACAGGTTTAAATTCATCATGCTCCCCTCCCCCCCATGGCAAAAGGAGGGAATAGAAGGAGGGATCAACCTCCATACAAGGAGGAAAAATTTGAAAAGTGTTATTTTATAATGATGTTGTACTGAAGATAGTTGCTAGAAGCTGAGCCACTCACCTCTGTACTCTGTCACTAAGAATAATTTGGTTTGGTCAAACAGGGGGACGCAATGCCTCACTGATGTAAAAAGGATGACAGCAGAAAGCAATTTGAACATTTTTTTCCCCTTTCTGGTATTTTTCTTGCATTCAGGGGTGTATTTCCTGAAAATTGAATAGCTCTATATGGTTCTCTGGTCGCTGTTTGTGGCTGTGGTGCTTCCCTGGCTAGGTGAGTTCTGATAGATCTCTAGAAATCTCTTCTTTTTTCTTCTTCTATCTTCCCAGTCTGCTTTTGATAAATTTTGTCAGTGGGACTATCATGATTATCACACCTAAACAGGGGCACCAATGCCCATAGTAACTGGCCAAATGTATTAAATTCACTGTTTGTGTTTTCCATCTGTTACCAATTCCTGCAGCAGCCTTACGCATCATCTCTCAAAAGTTTTATCCAGTTGTAGCCTGGTCTTAATCCATCAAAATCCTGGTCCCATTCACATCTGTGTTTGCAGTCATCCCTGCTTGATTTGTTTTTTATTGGAGCCTTGCTGCAATTATTTACAGAATTTGTGGGATCTCCCCATCAATCATGGGAGATCATGGTATCAGGTGTGCCTTGAGCTGTGTGCTCTTGGTGGGTTGATGAGTGTTTCAGCTGATCAATGCTGTTGTTTTCCCTGTGTAAGGGAATGATAATAGTCCTGGATTCAGAGCCTTTGCAGTGTGAAAAAGATTTTCTTGGGAGATATCTGCCAATACCATCTGATTCAAATGCCACTGTGAACTCGGGTTTCTAAAGCTGTTCTAATAATTCATCAGGTCTATATCTGCACCTCTTGGGCAATGAGATCACATTTATTCCCTGTAAATCTGTACACAACCCAGTGACCTGTCTGGTCTGGAAATCATCATTACATATTTTTCCCAAGGTCTGTATCACACTGTTATTCCTTATTTAAACAATTTTTATATATATTTTTTTTAAGCTTCATTCATCTTTTTCAGGTTAAACTGGTTTATCTGCAAAGCATTTACTCAGATATGGACAATATGGTCATGTTCTTTCTTTGAGCATTTTGCCCTCAACCATTTACATTAAACTCTCAGCTGTGCTACAGCTCACAGGTCTGTCTATCATTCTTCTTAATGCTTCATAGTTCTGAAGGCAAAACCTCAAACATTTTTTAGCACTTTTCATAATTACATAGATTTTTATATGCTGTTTTTAATTTATTTTCCTAAATTTTCTCTGTATCTCAGTATGAAACTCAGGTCTCCAGCCCTGTCACGTAACCTGAGTGATCTCTCACACTGTTCTCAAAAACGAGCTGTATTTGCTGTAGGCCTGATAACAGCCCCTGCAAGTTTTCCTTTTAGTGCCAATTCCTTTTGCAGATGTATTTCTATCATTACTTGCTCTTCAGGTTAGTTGTCCTCTCTTCTAACGCTGTGCAGACTGACATTTGTTGTCCACTAAGTTCCTCAGCAATTGCTCTGTGTGTTGGCCCTAAAAATGAAATGTTGGACCTAAAAAGGACATGTTTCTTCTGCCAGCACTCCCAGTTTACTGATCTCTTGTGTGACAGCACAGGTGAGTGACCATCTTTGATCTGGCTGACTGCTGAGCTTTGTTGTCCTATTGATGGGTAAATTGTGTGGGCTTTGGGGTGCAGTTTTGGGATTGTTTTGTCTCTGCTGATGTGACAAAGATGAGAAATAGTTTATCAGTAGTTTCATGGTTGTGCTGCTACTGAAATGAGTCCAGTAGCTGCAGTTATTTTTTAGCTATTCTTTCCCTTGTGTTTTGAGCCATCACTGTATCCAAGAATTTTAGCCCATCATCTTTCAGTCTTTTAGAAGAAAAGCTCTTTAAATGCTTGAAAAACATGAAATTGAAAATCCCAGACACTTCCATTACCTTCAAATACAGTGGGTGTTACATCCATGTATTAGCACTTATTTGCTGTGTTAGTCTGGGCTGATGCTGAGGGTTGTAAGGGCACTCAGAGTGAAGGAGTAGTTGTGCTCTTTGTTCATCACTATGTCTGTTCTCTTGGGACCACAGTCCATGGATTCAGGATGGGATTTTTCTTAGTTAATTGTAGAACAACTTTGTTTACCAATTCAGGAAATGTAGGGCAAGTGAGAACAGGCTGCTGTGAAATGTTAGGGTTTCAGACAGAGTTAAACTGAAAACACACAGTTCAAGCCAATGTCCTTGCCCATGGCAGGGCACTTGGTGATTTTTAAGGCCCCTTCCAACCCAAACCATTCTGTGATTCTATGTCCAAAGCCACAAATACATGATGGGATGCCCAAAATACGGCTGCTGAAATGAGCTGGAGTGGTTCAGCTCACAGGCTGTTTGCACCATTAAAGCACTATTGACTGTCAAATTTTTAATAAGCTAGTTTCTGCTTTCTCCCATCTTGCTGTAAAATATCTGTGGGCCTAAGTGACATGAGAAAGCATTGCTGCTGCTCTGAAAGAAGAAAACAGAGCTCAGCTGAAAAGCAGAGTTGCATTTCCTTATAATGATTTCTTCATTGGCAAGAAATTTGCCAGAAAGTATTCCTGGAAGTCTTGGATAAGTTTTTTTGGTTTTTTTAAATCAGAGATCACAACACAGGGAATGAGGAGGGGGAAGAGCACTGTGGCTTCTCTGACAATTTGATTATTTATTAAGCTGAGCTAATTCTTATGAAAGCAGTGAGCATTCTGGGGAGCTTTATTGTTAGAGGCCTGCACAGTTTAACACAGAAAAAAAAAAACAAACCAGAAAATGAATTATGATGGGATTTTTCTTTTATCACTTTAATAAACTTCTCTGGGGTACATCAGTAATCCACTCCACAAGTTCTCCCACCCCCTCATCCCTTCAAATCCATGTATTCCACACTGACTGGTACAACGTGTGAAGAATGATACTACAAAGAGACTCAGAAATATGTAAAGATCCCTGTGCCTCCCCTGAATATGTTAAAATAGTCAACAAAAACATGGTAATTTCAACTCCAGCTCATTTGATCTAATATTAAATTAGCTCCTCTTGGGATATCCTCTTTTTAATCAGTCAGAACGCTTTTGTGTGCTCACATTTTTCTGTGGGGTTCATTAAGAGTTAAGGAATTGAACAGAGCTGCTTCAAGTACAGATGAGAGACTTCTCCATGTTTCCCAGATCACTCTGACCTTGTGATATTTGAGGCCTCAAAAGCAAGAAACCTACTTTACTCTTTAGAACCAGGGCCATCGCTGCTGTCAGTTCAAAAACATGGGCATAAAAAGCTCCATTATTCCTCAGACATCCACTGAATCAGACATGAGAGCCAAAATCAATTCGAGGGTTTGGTTTGGAGAAATTAGATGCAAAGGCATTGGAAAAAGACAAAGATAAGGTGAAGTTCTGTTCTGAGAACAAGTCCATGTGAGTGAGGTGGTGGGAGGAACAAAGGAACAGCAAAGCATCTGGAATTGGGAGATTTGTTTTATTTCTTTACTCAACAATTCTATTTAACAATTTCTCTCTGAAAGATACGGTAAATATTCTTGGACTTGCGTATAATCACAACAGAAGCAAAGAGACTGAAAAAGGATTTATTGTCATTGGCCATCCTGCAGGAACCTTTATGGCAGTGGAGGTTGCTGGCCATGCTGCTATGGGCTTCTGGTTTACTTTTTTTTGTGTGTGTGAGGACTAGAAAAGAGAAAATATACTATGGACCTTTTTATGTGAAAAACCCAAACTACCCAAAGCAAAAAACAACCCTGCATACACTCTGAAGTTTCAAAAAAAAAAACCAAAAAAACAAACCCCTTGAGTCCATTAACTTCATTGGATGCAATTCTAAAAGAAATAGCTTTGGATTAGCTGGCAATTGAAAATCCCTCAGGAATGGGTTAGCTCGTATACATGCTACCCGAGAGAAAACAAAATTGTCACATATTTTGCTTAAGGTGTGGGAGGAAAAAATCAAATCAAATAGCATTTTACAAGTGCATGTAATAACTGGAATTTAAAACAAGATATGTATTATTCAAGTAATTCTAAGCATGGTATAGTAAATTTTTCATGAAGGTTAAGAAAAAAAATGACAGAAATATCATTTAAACTGAGTGTTTTTGATGCTGAACTTGAAAGTGGGAGATTTAATAGAACTTTTTTTAATATGACGAGTCTCAGATAACATCATATTTGGCAAAGTGCTTTATTGGTTTTTGGATTAGAGTTTTTTTGTAAATTTTTCTTTTCAAACTAATAAAATTGATGTAGCTGTCAGTTTGGATTTGATCCCTATTTTGTTTTGCCTCAACAGTGTAATCTCAATCAGTCTAACTTATTTTTATGCTGCATTTACAAGGTATAAAGATGACAAATCACTCATGTCTCAGTGCTGGTATTTTATCAAAAGTTTGAATGAATATCAGGGCTGAGGACAACAGAGGAGGATGAGGCTCAGAACAAGAGCTGTGTGACAACACAGCCTGGACAGATTCTTTTTTCTTTCACCTCAATAGTGCATTAACAGCCCCACAGAAATGAGTTTTCACTGGCCAACATCAGCCTTGTTTGTCCTGAGCAAAGGCAGCAGAACCCATGGGGAAAATGGACAATGGGGTGTTTTTTATGGACCTGCTGGGGTCATTGTTTCAACCTCTACCTTGCCCCTGAGTTGTGCTGTGATGCAGCTGTGAACCTTTTTTAGATGTTGGTTTCCCTCCTGACTCCTGATAAAAAGGGAGGTCTTGAGAGAACCTCAAAATTGCCTCAGCTGTACTGTAAGAAAAAGCAGGTCTAAGAGCAGGGATGTGATGTATAAATGCCTTTACTTTGAGTACTCAGTGTTGGTTTTATATGGATTTTAAACACAGAAGGGAAAGAACTGTTTTTCACCACGTTTTCATGCAGCACATGTCAGAGTGAGGTCTGAGTCTCAGGTGAGACATTGAGGTGCCATTGCAGAATGCTGTAATAATAAGAATTAAACTCTGATAGCTTGAGAAATGTGAGTTTGTTTTCCTAGGAATTTATATGCTTGTTTTTTTTTTCTTTCCTAGGAATTTATATGCTTCGTTTTTTTCTTCTTTATTTTTTAAATTAGGGTTTACCTGAGCTTTTTGATTCAATAATATTTTATCTGTGGCATGTGAGATGATGTTGAGAAGACAGGAGTCCCCTGAGCATCATTTGTTGATCAGGTGAAATGTTTCAGGGGAAGAAGTTGCAGAGAAGCATTTTTCAATTACAGCTTCTCAGTCCCTAACTTGTGATGACTCACAAGCCAGCAGCAATGTTAGCAGTGAATTTATCTTCTGAGCTTCCATCTCAAGTGGCATTTGAGATGATTAGAGAATTAGGAGGTGGGATTAATGTGAAATATCAGGCACAGGAACATCTTGTAAAGTTGGAGGATCAAATATCAACCTTTGGAAAGGAATTGCAAGCTCTGAATCAGAATTACAGTTGTCTGAATGGGACGGCTGAAAGGGCTGGGCATTTATCTGTAGCATCAGAAAGCATACCCTGGGCCTTCAGAGGAAAATACAAGTGATGGAAAATCAAACTAAAATTGAGAACTTGAAGTTGTTTGGCATGAGAAAGAAGAACTGGATAGAAGTGAAATAGGGACATGATCTAGGAGCTGCTTGGACTTTGCCTTTTAGCTGCTCTTGAAGAGGCACAGAGATGTACTGATTTCCTCAAGTTTTTTCAGCTGTTATTGTAAGGATATTCCACTGTGGTGCAGTCTTTAATGGAACTCTCTTATTTGTTCAGAAGGCCATAAAGAACTACTGGTGTCAATGAAAAGCACAGGACAAGAAAAATCACTGCTACTGCATAAGGAATCTACTGCATGAAAAAATACATATATTGTCCTCATCTGGACAATCTGCATCTCAAGAGCAAAAGAGCTTCTCACCAATACAGAAGTTCTTGGGTTTTGATTGTTAAATTGTCTGCCTTCTGTACACCTGTGAGTACCAACAAAGAAATTACAAAGGTTTTGCCTTGCATGTTTTCTTGGAGGAATGTGGTTAGAAACTTCTCCAGGAATAAAGGAATGGAGGGATTTAAGCCCAGAGAAAGGGACTCAAGTTCAGAGTAGATCCAGGAGCTGAGCCCTGATCTCTTGAGGCTCTGTCTGATGCTACTGGGTGGCAGTGCTGAGGTGATTTTTAGGATTCCACCCCTTTACCCTTATGGGATTTACCTTTCTCTGAAGGGCAAAAAAGCAATATATCACTTTGCTGACAGGAGGCCTGAGTAAAATGAGCCAGAAGTCCGAGTCCTTTCCAGTGATCTGTCAAAGTCCTGGAATATTAGAGGTCTGTTGGAAATGGCATCTCAGCGGGGAGGTGACAAGGACTGGAAGGATAGAAATAACTCATGTCTCAAAAAAGAGATTCTCCTCAGCACTGGCAGGAGTTTGTTTTATCAATATTAAGGAACTGATATATGATATATATGGCCGATAATAATGGGCATATTATCCATACCACACCTCCTCAGTGGATTGAAAACTCTCCAGCTCTTGGCCTGCTAATGTGGCTTTTTTTTAAATAAATGCTAAATTTCTGCTAAGTAAGAAACATTAAAAAAATATGGTATAAAAGGTTTTTATACCATCTTTTCATTATTTAGCATGTAAAGGAATTTACTTCAAAGGACCTTCTTGGTATCTTCCTAAAATATACTTTATGTTCTTCTGAGGGCAAAGCCAATTTGTACTCTTACAAACTGTGGAAACCCTGAAATCCTTTTCCAGCTTTACTGAGAGTAACAAAGAAATAGAAATCCCTGATATATATATATTTTTTTTTAGAAAGTTACTATCTTTATATAATGAGCTAGACACAACTAATTAGCTAAGGCTCCACAACTGTGAAGATTCCAAGTGTCAAAGATTCAAACTGTAAAGATTCACTGAGCTTGCTGCTGCTTTTAATAGTGCCAGCAGTAATTTGAGGTGTACACTGATTTCCTCTCTAGAAGCTGGAGGTCTGTGGGCATCCTGATGGTTCTAACAGATTTTCAAACCCTGCCTGAAGCATGCACAGAATTTAACTTGACACGGGGATATGTGTCCGTTATATATAGTCAGATATGTAGATATACAGTCAGAGATACCTCATTTAGAATTTCCAGTTATGAAAACCAGCTCGGAAGGTGTGTTTTGAGTCAGACCCACAGGACAGACTCTTTCCTTTATCATGACTGCTCCCCTGGTAATGCAGACTTTTTCTTCACAGGAGGTTTAATAAGGTATAATTGTAAGAAGAAGGTATGTGTTGTGTTTTAGTGGAAACAGTCACTTGTAATCATTTATCAGCCTGTATTCCTCTCACAAATGTCAATTTCTAGGTTATTTCTGCATGTACAAAGGACTCTTTAATTCCCATCCTAAATGTGTGGTTCACCTTGTAAAACAGGTACAAACAGACTGAGTCTCCTGAAAATAGTTAGGGTTTTTTTCCCAGTAAACACTTAATTTCATACTTATATACTGAAGACAGAGTATAATTTTTAAGATGCAAACTTTTTCTTTGCCCATCTGATCAATTTCATTTTGTTCTTCCACACTCCAAATCTTCCTTGGGGGTGTTTGCAACATTTTCCAATGAAGTGTTTGTTGCAAGTTTAATTAACTTGTTGCTTATTTTCCTCTCTGCTATTCAACTTGAATTTTAATGTATTTAGCATTAATAATGGTCTCTGCCTTAAGGAATTTACAGCGAAAAAACGGAGATGTGTACAATATGTGACAGAGAATGTCTTATTTACGATTATAAACTTGGAGCTCTCGTGGAAGCACTCTGCTGCAGAATGGGGCTTGAGTGAAAGGCAGTAAATAACTTGGATTTAACACAGCTTCTTCCTCAGAAAAAATTACTGACAGTGACAGCATCTACTCGATGTTCTCACAAAATTTCTGAAACATAAATAACATTTCAGGAGGATTATTCCCCCTATCCCATCCTTTCCTTTTTCCTTATAACCTTTCTTTTTTTTCCCTGTACTCAAATCAGTGCTCTGATGAATGGATGGATGTACACAGAGCACTGATCCTTATCTTATTAGCCTCCTGGATCTGATTTTATCTCTCCCAGGCAGAATTTGGCTGCTGCTCAACACTTGCTGCTGTCACACATGTTGCTGGGCATACTAAGAGCCACTTTGTCACCGTAATGGATTGCTGGATAGGGGACCAGCTCATCCCTATTCAGCAGAAGAGCTGAGGAATATTCATACTTTTAGGAAAGTGTCCAAGCTGTTGAACTCAGTGCTCTCTGCAGGGATGGAGTGCCCAGAAGTGCTTTGCTGACCTTGTAGCCTCTTTGTTTGTTAAGCACTGATGATTATTTCTGTAACAGAAAGCCTGTTTCAGGCATCTGCCTGGTGCTGGAGAACTGGGCTGTGAACACTTTGCTTCCTCTTGCAGCTCTCATGACAACTTTTAAAAAAGTTTAAATCATAATTACTGAATTGACAGCGGATTCAAAAGTGTTTTTCTTTGGGTTTTTTTTTTTAACCAGAATTTTAAAAAGCCGGATCTAACCTATGTTCATTTTAAGTGTGTGTGTTTAAAAACATTTGTTAGACACCAGTGAGGCTTTTCTGCAGAAAAGAATTGCACTGCCACAGTAGCTTTCACTTGCAGAGCACAAATCTCAGTGTGGTTTGCATGCTTGTCCAGGCTTGGCAAGTGGTAAATTTCAGATGTGGGTGTGCAAGCAGAAACTTCCTCATGGTCAGGGGAGCCTGGCAGAGAAGGGAGAACTTTGCCTGCTGCTCCTGCATGTCCATGGCTTTTTCTGAGGAACACAGAGAGCAATCCACATTAAGTTTGATTGGCACAGCATATACTGAGGAGATGTCCTTTGAATTGTATGTAGAAATCGTGGAGCATGAAGATTATAAAGTTATTAAAGTCCTTTTTTACTTGAATTTAAAGTCTGTAATCCTTGATGTTTAAAGCCTGCCCCCTCCTCTGCTCCAAGTTAAGCAGTGTTTTTAGTAATGATTGCCTTTCATGCTTAGCAGTTGCCTTTGTCCATTGCTTTGATGCTTGCCTGGAATGTTTTAACTGGAAAACTGCAATGTTTCCAGAGCTTACACTGTGATAAGTGTTGAGCTCAGGGGCCACGTGTGGGCCAGCTGGGCAGCTCCAGCAGCACAAGGACAGAAATGAGTGTGGGTGGATGCTGCATTTCCACCTCTTTTGTGGGAAAAGCTGGTCACTGCCTCATCCCTGCCAGGCAATTTGAGAAGCTCTGCTTGCACAGCTGGACTCTCTCCTTGCATTTGGAGCAGTGGGGCATCCTTTTTGTCTAGCTGTCAGAATATTTTACACATCATGCTTGTAATTTTTCGCTTGCCGGAGTTTTCCCCTGTTTAATCCTCACTTCCATGGTCAGGTCTGCAGTCTCCTTTTCTGCTTTCCTTTTTGGGGAAATGCTTGATTCATGTGAAAGTGTTCAAAAGTATTTTTCTACATGCTTTTGTTTCCTTGTTTGCTCTTTTAAAGTCTCCCAGAATAATACAGTGCATTGCTGATTCACACTCTGCCTCAATGTAATCATCACCTGGGGTGCTTTTGTTTTCTTGGGTTGGATTTTGTTTGTTACATTTTTGTTTGGTTTGGGGTTTTTTTTTACATTTAGTTTGGTTTTTGCACTTTGTTTACATTTTTACATTTTGTTTGTTACATTTTTGTTTGGTTGGTTTTTGTTTCTTACATTTTGTTTGCTTGCACTTTGTTTACGTTTTATGTTTTGTTTGTTACGTTTTTGTTTGGTTCATTTTGGGGGTTTTTGTTTTTTTACATTTTGTTTGTTTTTACATTGTTGTTTACATTTTTACATTTTGTTTGATGCATTTTTGTTTGGTTCGGTTTTTTTTTAATTTTCTTTGTTACAGTGTTTACATTTTTACATTTTGTTTGTTTGCCACATTTTTGGTTGGTTCGGTTTTTGGTTTTTACATTTGTTTGCTACATTTTTTTACGTTTTTTACATTTTGCTTGTTTGTTACGTTTTTGGTTGGTTGGTTTGGTTTTTTGACTAGGAAAGCCATCATAGACCTTAAGAACTTTTTGTGTTGGAATAAGTAGTCTAGCAAGTTCTATACTCTAACAAAGGTTTTGGGTTTGAAAGATTAAGAATTTATTCAGAGAACAGAGATAAGTTGAAAAATGGGAAGTTATCTCCATCCAGGAACACTCACCATGAGAATGGTGCAAGTTCAGCTGTGCCCATGACCAAGCTGATTCTTCCTGTCCTTCCAGAGCTGTGCCCAGTGAGAGAAACAGACTTTATTCTGTTTATAAAGCTGCTTCCACATGGGAAGATGTCAGTTTTATCTGTAACAGATGTCACTGAAACAGAGAGCCTTACCCATATTGTGCAGCCCCAGCATGAGCCACCCCAATCAGGTCTTTATTCAAGGAGGTAACAAAGTCTTAATTAGCTCCACTCCTGCCCCTCAAATCCGCCTGTTATGAACCAAACCCAGTGTGAAGGTTTGAGCTGCATTAGTACAGTGCATCAACTGATAGAGCATTGCTCAGCCCCCTTTCTTTACAGCCAAAAGTGACCAGGAAGAGCTCTTGCTGAGGGCTTGCCATGCAGAAGCAGCTCACTGAGCTTTTTTTGGTTTCTTTTTTCCTTCTTGATGCACTTTCCTTCCCTTAGAATGGTTCTGCAATTTCTGTGGACATGCTGCCATCCTTCATTCAGTCACTGCTGGATGGAAACAAGCACTCATTACAGTTGTCCTGTTGAATCGAGGTGCAAAATACCCAGAAAAAAAGGTGCAAAGGGAGAAACAGGAAGGAGGCAGCTCAGGAGGTGAGGTGAGGTTGGCAAAAATGTTGGAGAAAAGCACAAAGGGAAACCCTGCCAGCCCAGAGAGAGGTTAAGAGCATTGAAGGGCAGCTTGCACTGCTGTTCCTCAGGAGCTCTGGTGCTCTGTGGGGCTGGGGCAGTGTGGGGCTCTTTTCCCTTAATTCCCTTAAGGGAATTCAGTCCCCTAAGGGCAGTCCCCTCCTGATTGCAACTAAATGTATTCCCAGAGGAGAAGGTGTCCTTCTGCTCTCGTTCCCTGCTTCAGCTCCTTTGCTTCCCTTATTCTTCTCCATATGCCATTTTCATCATTTCTCTGTTTGCTCTCCTCAGCTTGGTTTTCAATTTCTGTGGTCTCTTTCTGCTGTTTTAATTATTTTTTGGTCTCCATTGCACTTCTGCTTTAGATAATGCCTTCCTTCCTCTGCTTATTTCTCTTTCCATCCTCTTCTACACTCTTTGATGACTTTCTCCTTTGCTCCCATCCTTATTTGCTGTTCTTTGCTTTGGATTTTTTGATCCATTGCCACACAGCTTTGCCTGGTTTATTTGTTGCCCTTTCTTTCTTAATTTCTCTTCTTCCCTACATCTGGCAGTATTAAGACAGCCTATATCTTAATATGCTAAGCATGCCACCGAGATCAAGGTAAAATATTCAGAAAAATGAAATTATGTGTGAGTTGAAATTAAATGCAAAAATCTTCTACATTTCTTCTCATTTTCTTCTCTGAGGATAAGACAGAGGATCAAAAACTTCTCATATGTCAGAAATGTTTTCAGGAGAAGTCAGTATCATCATTTGAATTTTACTGCCAAACTCAGCCTTACAAAAGAGGTGTTTAAATTTTGTGAAGCATTTTTCTGCCCTGCTCCCTGAAGCAGGGGTGAGATCCTGGCCTGTCTGAAGACAGTGGCACAAAGCCCCATTAAACTCCTCTGGAGGTAGAATTCCACTCTCAGTGCCTGTCATCTGTTTTACTTTCTCAGTTTTTAATACCCTGAAAAAGTTGAATTCACTGAAGCAACAGCCCCTCCAGGCCAGGCTCCAGGGAATTCTCCCTGCAGTTCAGCCCTCAGAGATTTGGATGGATCACAAACTTTTGCCTTTTGACAAATAAAGGAACAAGGGGGCCCTGAAACCTCACAGCTCTTCCTGAAGAGTTTCTGAAGTTCATAGAGTTTGTAAGTTCAGATGTGGGGGAAAGAGCAGAGTAACAAGAACACAGAAATGCTTGAATAAAAGAAAAAATACAATGCAAGATAGTTTGTTGGTTTGTTTTTGTGTTTTTTTTTTTATTTTTATTCTGATGCCTCTATAGGCTTATCAGTGTCAGGGTGACTTAAGCTTCTCTCTTGTTATCTAAAAGGGGCAAAAATGCCCTATTCCATGTTTCTTCTTTTGGTATATTTGTCCAAATAGATGCATATCCAGTGCTTGGTTGTAGTCTACTCAGCTGCAGTCCTCCTGCCTGGAAAAGCCAAAGTGGTGCCTTGTGCAATGAAATCTCAGGCTTATGCTTAATCCTGCACATTTCAGCATTTTAGTTACCCAAGCTTCAAAAAGATTGGGTGTGTTGGGTGCTCAGAAATTCAGATTTTAGTTACCCAACCTTTAAAAAGATTGGGTGTGTTGGGTGCTCAGAAATTCAGAATTTCTTCATCCTTTCTTGTCATAAATTCAGGTCTCACAGTGCTTTGATAATTTTATCTGCTTAAATCTTTTCTTTCAGTGCAAAAGCAGGGACCACAATGGCTCTTAGGGAAATCTGGAACTCAGGAGCAAGGAGTGATGGGTTTGTTTCACAGCCACAGTTTCTACTCAGTTGATGGCCTGCTATGTGCACTTCTTGTGTGTGGAACTTGAGGTGGCAGACATCAGCATGTGGCTCCAGGAACCACAAAATTATCTTACGGCTGTCCTAAATGCTGTAAAGTAGTTAGTGAATTCCAAACTTCTCTTTTACTACTTACTTAGCCTTCTTAATCTGTCTAACCTGTGCATCAAAACTTGTTGGATCATTATTTTGTATTTAATAGGTGCCCAGAGATTTGTTCCTGAATGGTTTTGGTGGGGTGGTTTTTTGCCATAAAAAATTGCACGCCAGTTTAAAGCAGAGCTAGCCTAACCCAGAGAAATGGGATCTGAGTTGGGAATTTTGGGAGTGCAGAAGTTGACTGCATGTGTAACAGCACATCAAAGCCAGTGCAGGTTTCTTATCCAGAATTCCCTCTGCTTTCTCCTTTCCGGTTTATTTCAACACTGAGCTTGAACCAAAGTCCCAGAGGTTACATTCTAAGAGCTGTGCAAGGAATTTGGGCAGAAAACTCTGCTTCCGTACCCATTTGGATCATTCAGCTAATAACAGGTAAGATGCTTGTTTCCTGGATTTTAGGAGCAAAGTTATATTTTTGATTAAAGCCTGTAGATGTGTGACCACTGTGAGCCCCTTTGAGTTTGGGAAGATTTCTGTGAATTACTTGGTGCCTTGATGAGAAGTGCCAGTCACATTTGAGGCAGAAAGAAATGTTTGATCCTAAAAGTGACTCTGGGTACTGCACCTGTGAGCGTGTGCTCACACTTGGAATGCTCTGCAGGATTCTGGTGGTTGAGTGAGAGAGGCAATGAGGGGTTTGTGTGCAAGGGAAACTACATGGATGGGTGTGGTGATTAATTTATTAATTGTTGGGGTGTTGTTGTGAGGGACCCAGCACAAGGTGAGAGATGAGAGTTGACTCCAAGTTCTTAGAAGGCTGATATATTACATTATAGTATATTTTAGTATATTATATTTTAGTATATTTTAATTTTATTTTTTATTTTT
>NW_005054384.1:2538766-2542939 GCF_000277835.1 Geospiza fortis
TGGTTTTATTTTTACTTCATTATATTTTATTTTTATTTTCTTTTTCTAATTTATTTTTATTTTATATTTTTATTTTATTATTATATTATCATGTTATATTAAATTATCATGTTATGATTATGTTGTGTTATGTGATGTTATCATATCATATTATGTTATGTTATCATATCATGTTATATTAATATTCTAAAACTATACTAAAGAAGGAGAAGGGATACATCAGAAGGTTAGAAAAGAATGATAATAAAAAACTCGTGACAGACTCAGAGTCTGACACAGCTGGCTGTTATTGGCTATCAATTAAAAACAATTCACATGCTGGGTAAACAATTCTGCAAATCACATTCCAGAGGAGCAAAACAGGGAGAAGCTGAAGCTTCCCAGGAGAAGAAATCCTGGCGAAGGGGTTTTTCAGAAAACACAACAGTGACAGATGGGGAAAAAAAGGGGGGACAGAGAGAGGAGTCCTGTGCCTCTGTCTCAAACTCAGGGTATCACTCCTGTCCTGAGGGTTCAAAGGGTTAATGGGAAGAGGGATTTTCCTTGCATTGTGCACAGTGATAGTCTCAGTTTAAACTTTAAAGGACAGGTGAAAAGAGAGAGAGGGAGCTGAATGCTTGCCTTAGATATTGGAGAAATTGTTCATTCATGTGAAATGCTGACCTCTGCCATCCTGCCAGGCTGACTGGGCCCTGGGGTGAGAGGCTGCTTGCAAAAGTTAAAGCTGTCTGGGGAGTGCTTTAAAAGGACAATGTCAAGGTTGGTCTAGCCAAAATCTGACCTATCTTTTCTTTTTCTTCCTTTTCTCTCTCTTACATCTATTTGCAAAGTTTGTGTCGTTTGTTCTTATGCTTTTAAAAATCTTTTAATCTAAACCAAAATGCTTCAATTGCTGTTGGAGGGGAGTGATTAAGAGGAGAAGCTGTGAGTGTCAGTGGGGCAATGCAGGTATTGGGAAGGAGGAAAGATCCTGAAACAAAACACAGGTGTGGGGACTGTCTTTGAATTGGGGGATAATTAATAAATGAGAATTCAGGCTGAAATGTGGAAGGAATCAATGAAAGTGAGCAAAGATTATTTTTTACTAATTGAAAACACCAATGCAGATCCAAACTTAAGTTCACAACAAGTTAACTCAAACCCTCTATTTATTTTTATTCTAATAGATTTTATTCTGGGTTTTGAGGGGTTTTTCTTCTTGTTTATTTTTCTTTGTTTGTTTTTGTTGTGGGTTTTTGTTGTTTTTTGGCTTTTTTCATTCTGCTGATCCTTTCTCATTAATAGCAAATTGTTGTACATTATTCCTGCCATAACTGAAATATACCCTTCCTTATTTTCTTTGTTTGATGGCCTAATTGAAACCAGAGTGTATCAGTATATTTTTTTTTCCTACATGACAAAATATCCCAAGACCCTCATAAGTCTTTCACAAGCATTTCACCCACTTGAACAATTTCTGTTCTAATTGGGAAATAGATGAACCAACCTATCTGTGCAAGAGAAAAGAAAAAGGAACATGAAGAAGTAGTAAAAACAAAGTAAGGAAAATATTTCTTTCTCGACACAACCATGATGCTTCCCAGAAAATGCAGGAGGGAATAATCCCACCTAAACCAGAACTCTTGGAGGATTGCAGCTCATCTCTGGTTTTAGCTCGAGAAATCTCAGGCACTCTGGTGAAATGATCTTGCAATCTACTCCGTGCTCACAAGAGGGCAGCCGGATCAGACAGACTCTCAAGTTGACCTTTCCAAGCTCTCGAGAGTTTATTCCTGCTTCAAAAAATTTTCCTGTGAGCTGCGAGGTTCACTTCTGGGTTGTTCCTCTGCTTTAGGGAGTATGGGAAAGCTTAGTTACAAAGGAGAAGAGAATTTAGAAAATAGAATTGTAGAAGTTTGTTTTGCAAGAAGGTGCTGTGGATTTGTTTGTTTTTTTCCCTATCATTATCTTTGTTAGCTAGCACTAGAATTTGGTATAATCACTCCTACTCAGTTCTGACCAAAAAAAAAAAAGAAAAAAAAAGGCATCTTCTTAGAAGCCCTGGTGTGTCCTAATGTCTTCCTTGGCTCCAAAATATTACCCTTCCCTCACTTTGTTGTGCTGGCTTTTGTAAATCCTGGAGGAATGGATGATCTTGGCCCTGCACTGGGAAGGGAAGGAGACTGGATCACTGATCTCACAGGAGTAGGAGAGCAGGAAGAGTCCACAAGTTATCAGCTCCTCCATCCCTCCCCAAATATCCCAAATCATCCTGTGTCTTGGGAAAATATCCCTTTTACAAAGCCTTTGAGTGGTTATACCAAATTCTAGTACTTGCTAACAGAGATGATGATAGGGAGAAAAACAAACTGACAAATCCACAGCACCTTTTTGGCAAGACAAACTTCAACAATTACAATTTCCAAATTCTCTTCTTGTTTGTAACTAAGGTTTCCCATACTCCCTAAAGCAGAGGAACAAGCCAGGCAGCAGTAAAGAAGCTGTCTGGGTTAAAAGACACTCTGCCTCCTGCCAGCAAGGCTGTTTAGTGTTTATCTCTATTACATCCAGCTGTAGCTAATTGTATAGTTATGGTAATAGTGCCCTCCAGAGGAATTCTGAAGGAATTATAATACTCTGAGCTAATACAAAAGATGTTCTAAAAAATGAGTGCATCAGGAAAATGGAATATTATTAAAATGATAAAATACTTGAACCTCAGGGGGAAAAAAATCTCAGTATCAAAGCTCTTTCTATTTTGCATGTACATTTACATCTAAGAAAAGCATATCCTGGTTACAATAGGCTTCTTCATAGCCTGATAGCAAACATGACGTTTGCATAACTCCATTTGAATCAAGGATATGAAAGCAGATCAGCCAGGTGAGGGATGGGGAACTGTTCCTGGGCTGCAGCAGACACTAACAGTGAATTGTGAGGGTGCTGTCTGAGTGGGCTCCAGCCTCAGCCTGGGGTGCCTGGGTTTTTCCAGGACTCAGTGCTATAATGCAGACATGGCACAGTTAATTAAGGCACTCACAAGGAAGTGCAGATGTTCAAGGAGCCCTTTGGATGAGGTTTGGTTTAAGATCAAGATAAATCATGCTTAGAGTCTCAAATTTCAGTGACCATAACCTGCTGTGACACTACACCCCAAAGGAAGGGCATGTTGCTGTGGAACAGCAGATATCTTATTTTAGACCAAGTCCTGGAGGCCTGAGCACAGCCTGAGATGACACCTCAGCACCTGAATGTCAAGTGCATTTAAGTTTCCTCATGTTTCTTTTGTTGTTTTTTGTATTTTCCTTCAGCTCCCAACCTACAGGGTCAGGTGGCTTGTTTTATATCCTGAAATTTCTGTCCCCTCCTTCTCAAAACCACCCAAGCAGCCCTTAATGAGACCTGAAATGGCAGAGAGTTGTGTGTTCATTTGCTTTCAGGCACAGCCCAAGGTCATGTTTGACCTGAATGGAGCAGGTTTGTTTGCAGTCAGGTGTCTGGGACATCAGGACAGCTCCCACACTGCCAGAACTGGAAGGAGCAGTGAAATGTTCCCCTGCTTGGGATCAGGTGGGTCTGGCAAGGTCAGCACCTGCTTGGGAAAGGAGGAGATGGTTGAGCTGCTTGAGATGTAGCTGTTCATAACAGGGTCACCACCCCTGGCCTAAAGCTTCTTCTCAGCTGAGGTTTCCTACTTTTTATGAGCCACAAAGGAGGGTGAAATGAGCTGTGCACAGACTGGTGGGGCAGGGACAGGACATGACCGCTGACTGCAGGGAGTGCTCCCAGAGCTTCCTGGCTGTTTCAGTCACCCCAGTAACTCTGGTGAAGATTGTGTCTCCTCCTCTCTGTGTTTAGGGACTCAGTGCAGGTGATTTTGGCCATCTTCTAGGCCAGGGTGATGGATGTTACTATTTGTTTCTTTTGTAGTAATTACCCCCACGCAAAAGCACCAGCAATTAGTGATTCTGCAGAGACTGTTGAGCTCTTTGAATGAGGGTTTTCCAAGGGCTGTGGAATTGGTGGAGATGTGTCATAGCTGAGAGGGTCACAATACAAAGCAACACTCCCTTTTCAGAAGCCTTCAAACTGTTTTCGTTATATCATGTATGCTTTCAAAATCCCCTGCACTAACTCCATAAACATGGAGAGGAGGAGACACAATCTCCGCCAGAGTTACTGGGGCAAGGGAAA